>NC_079224.1:12639426-12939426 GCF_029633865.1 Lampris incognitus | reverse complement strand
CATGCAAAGAAATAATGAGCATCACACCTACTCTGTTGCCAATATGTGTGTGTGTGTGTGTGTGTGTGTGTGTGTGTGTGTGTGTGTGTGTGTGTGTGTGTGACCCTCTTGTGTTGATGAAATTCAGAGATAACTTTTAATTGTTTACGTGCCCCCCCCCCCAACGCTGCATAAAATGATACGGTATTGCTAAGCTAACCAGTGGTCCTCTTCCCAGATGTGTTTATCCGGCGGCATTGTCATGCGGCGGGCCGTCTTGTTTGACTGACGCCATAGTTGCTATCAGAGGGCACAGCCTGTGAAAACCCAACAGCTAAATTGCTGATCGGTATCAAAGGGGATCTGCGTTTCCCAATCCCTTGTCTTTATTTGCTCTCCGCTACCTAATTTATCTTCCCGTTTTGCTCCCTAACTGTGCTAACAAGCTAAGAACACTAGAGCGCCATGTGTCGGAAAGGTCCTAACCAACTAAGAAGGAAGTTCACCTTGGCTTCCTGCAGAGCATTGGGACGGAAACATTCATCTACGTGAACTAACTGGCAGATTGTAGACTGAAGTCCCACGAACAAATCTCTCTGTGGTGTGCCGATTAGATGATCACAGCACCTACACGAGGACCGCTCCATTTCTCTGTTAATTACTCCTGGTCTAAACAGGAAGCAGCTTCATGGCCTCCATGAGCATGGTGCTATCACACTTACACTACAGGACACGTTTTCTTTAGGCCTGGGCAATACTGACCAAGTCCAACACGATGTCTTTAACTTAGTACCTCGATATCGATAATATCGGCGATATTTTGAGGATGATTATTGGTGCTTTCATAAGATAGACCTGATTACACACACACACACACACACACACACACACACACACACACACGAACATTCTGAGAGATGGTCATTAGTAATGTGGCTATGATGACTGAGCAGGCAGAGACAGTCACTGCTCAACTCTCTCAGCTAAAACAGGCAAATGAATTCTGAAAATTGTCATTTTATTGTAATGCAGCATTTAAGACTTGGGAATGACAACATTTAAGTGGTGTCACAAATCCCAGATGACATCTAGTTTCATATCACAATATCACGTGTTGGAAGGATAATTGCCCAGCTCTAACTTTCTATCCTTCTGACCCCAATTTTCAAGTCATCAACAATTTTGTCTCTTTATATATGTCCGTCTGTGATGTCTGTCTGTCTGTGTTGTCTGTCTGTCCTCCTGTCTGACTATGTTGTCTGTCTGTCTTCTGTCTGTGTTGTCTGTCCTCCTGTTTGTCTGTCTGTCCTCCTATCCCTGTGTTTTCTGTCTATCCTACTGTCTGTGTTGTCAATCTGTCTGTCTGTCTGTTTTGTCTTCTGTCTCTCTCTATCTGTCTGTCCCACTGTCTGTGTTGTCTGCCTGTCTTCTGTCTGTCTGTCCATCTGTCCTTCTGTATTGTCTGTCTGTCTGTCTGTCTGTCTGTCTGTCTGTGTACCTGTCTCACTCTGCAACCTTGTATTTGCAGGGTTCCAATGGCTTCCCCAGATTCTATCTGTCCTACTGTCTCTCTCTCTGTCTGCCTATCTGTCTGTCTTTCCCCCTGTCTGTCTGTCCAGCAGTCTGTCTGTCTACCTGTCTCACTCCTCTGCAACCTTGTATTTGCAGGGTTCCAATGGCTTCCCCGGATTCCCAGGATCAAATGGAGAGAAGGGGACAAGGGTAAGCCGCGTTTTCTTCTCCTCCTTTCCTCTGTTAAAGAAGCGTCGGTTCGGTCACGGCATTTTGTTCTTCTCGTTTATTTATTCTTTTTCATCTCAAGGGTGTTTCAGAGACACTGTGCTCACAGTAGTTTTCTTTCATCACCAGTGCAGATGACTGAAACACAACTTGAATAGTGGAGAAAAGGAATACGATAAAAGAAACAAATATAAAAAAAAAAAGGAAAATAAAACGTCCATGTGAATGGATTTGTTTATGCTGAAGGGTGGCTGGGAGCGCTCTTGACAGCATCTCTGAAGGCCTCTCAGCGGAGCGGGCGGAAGGGAGGTCCAGAAAAGAAGTGTTGCAGGCTGGTTTCGGGGAGGGGGCGGGGGCGGGGGTTGAGCTGGGGCAGATTCGGGGCAGCCTGCTGATGAAACAAACGGCCCTCTGCTCTCAGACTGACATTGAGAGGCAGACACCTTTGGACCCGACACACCCGAACTGACAAGCAGTCCAAGCTGTCAAGGGCCTCTGGGTAACCATTTACCATGGCGATTTGATTATTTATTCTCGTCTGAAAATGTTCCGGCTGATTCTATTACGTCCCTTAGCACGGGCAACCGTTCTGATACGGGTTGTTTTTTCTTACAGTGGTGTCAGGTTAAACCTCTGAAAAGAGAGAGAAGGAAAAAAAAGAATAGTATTTCTTATTTTTCAGATGCTGTCTTTGCTACTGTCTAAAATGAGGATTGGTTTTGTACTAAATCAAAATCGTTGTTTTTCTTTCTTAGGGAATCGCTGGCAAATCTGGCCCAAGAGGGCAGCGGGGCCCAACGGTAGGCAATTCAGCTGTCTGCCAACTCAGACTGAGCTTTCCACACACATGATTTATTGTTTTCTTTAAAGGTATCTCTCCGGCTTGATGCTCCATGCAGGAGGGAGGGTTGGGGTTGCAGCGGACATTGATTTCTAGCCATTCGCACAATGGCATATGTTGCTGCTGGTGTTTCATTTTAATTTTGCAGTGAAATAACACATAATACAAACAAATGTCGTACTTCACTCACTTATTCTGTTTCATGTACAGGGTCCACGTGGTGGCCGCGGCGCCAGAGGACCAACGGGAAAACCAGGTGCAAAGGTACGGACCGACGTCACCAGTGTTAAAGAGAATAAGTTCATGCAAAACATTCTGAGCAGGGTGTCCAGGTGGCGTGGCGGTCTATTCCGTTGCCTACCAATACAGGGATCGCCGGTTCGAATCCCCGTGTAAACCTCCGGCTTGGTCGGACGTCCCCACAGACACAACTGGCCATGTCTGCGGGTGGGAAGCCGGATGTGGATATGTGTCCTGGTTGCCACACTAGCGCCTCCTCTGGTCGGCCGGGGTTACCTGTTCAGGGGGAGGGGGAACTGGGGGGAATAGCCATGCGCTATGTCCCCCTGGCGAAACTCCTCACTGTCAGGTGAAAAGAAGCGGCTGGCGACTCCACATGTATCAGAGGAGACATGTGGTAGTTTGCAGCCCTCCCCGGATTGGCAGAGGGGGTGGAGCAGTGACCAGGGCGGCTTGGAAGAGCTGGGTAATTAGCCGGATACAATTGGGGGGGGGGGGAGGGGGGATCCACAAAAAAAACAAAACATTGAGCAGTAGTCAAATACCGGTCACGGTTGTACTTGGCACAAGATGCGTATATGTATTTTCACCTTCAACTCAGAAATATTACAATATACTTGAACAAGAAAAATAGCCTGAATAAGGTCAGATTCAGAAATATTACAATATACCTGAACAAGAAAAATAGTCTGAATACAAAAGTGAGGAGAGGTTTAAAAGACTTTGAATCCCTCAGCATGCCGATCTGTTTGATAGCCACCATGTCTGAGATTGTAAAATTCCACGTTTGCCATCTCACCCTGAATGTTTCAATAAGCCATAACGTCTACGTGCACCACGTTGTGCAGAAATCCTGCAGAGAGCAATACAGAATTTGAAATGTGTATCTAAACCCACATGCTGTCTCACCCCAGCACGTCTACTGTACCCGAGTCTCTGTTAAAACCTTCGCCCCGGCGAAATAGCTAATCTTCACTTGGTGATGTGGCAGTGATATCTTTATCATCTCTATCTCTTAAGGGTACCTCAGGCAATGACGGGCCCCCCGGCGGGCCAGGAGAGAGGGTGAGTATCACATTCTGTTTGTTTTCCTCCCTGTTATGTTCCGTTTCAAAACTGCCCATCTGTGGGAAGCAATAACAACACTATCTATGGCTCTTCATCACTTGGAGACGAAGCTCAAAGTAAATGAAAAATTTCGGTTCTCCACAACTTGTAGTGGATGATCACTGTTTAAACCCAAAGTGTCAAAACAGTACAAAGTATAATGTCTATAGTGACCTTATATTAGAAACACCACGGTGGGTAAACCATCTAACACAGTCGAAGTGTTTGGGTCAGTACACCCTGCAGTCCATTTCTTGTTTTGAGCCTTATTTCACATTTCCAGCCTTCCAATTCTTTTATCAATTCATTTTCATTTTCTTCCTCCTCAAGGGACCTCAAGGGCCACAAGGACCAGTCGGCTTCCCTGGACCCAAAGGACCCAATGTGAGTTAGACGCCGTCCATCTCACGCCGAAAGCTTTAGAATGGTTTCACGTTGACTCTATGCAGTATGTTGGACTCTTTTTTTTTACTGTCCCATTCACTCCCCACCACCACAGGGCCCACCAGGGAAGGACGGGCTGCCTGGCCACCCAGGGCAGAGAGGAGAGACGGTGAGTTGAGCGGTTCATTCTGCGGATGGATTGCGTTGTGCCTTTTTGACCACGTGTGCCCGTCCTGTTAGGTAGGTTGTAGAAATGACGGAGTACGGATCAAGACCGCAGCAGTAGGTCTCAAATGACTACCTCAGAATATGCAACAGAATATGTCGTGTGTACTACATGGTACCGCGGATTCCAGAACATGCAGTTAGTATTATCACTTAGGGTAGTACAAAATATTTTTGTGGTTGTGTATTGTGTGCTGACCAAAATTAAATAGATTTTGCAAATGTTTACGCACGCTGCCAGAAATCCACCGGTTTTTCAGTAGTGTGCTGCAGCCCCCGGGGCGTGTGCCATGTGGGTCCTGGCCTTTATAAACGGAGACAATACGGGACTGGCATGAGTTGAAATTGAATTATGATGCAGGTCCCAAGTTAAACAGTATTTACTTTTTCGACTTTATACTCTAATCCCAGGAAACCATCTGAATTGTCCTTGCGTGGCAAAGCCTGTCCAGCTTTTGGACTTCCAGAGGTCAAAATGAATGCGAACCATTACTTGACTCTGTGCCTGTTGTCAAATACACACAGGATGTTTGAAAAGCTTCCATAACAACTGGGGGTGTACGGGGAGGAAGGTAGCCTTGTATAGGAAGGGTAAACAGAATTAGGATGGCCTCATTTGGCGGATACGATCACAGTACGGGAACTGGTCTCAGTGGAGCTGATGCGAAGTTACACCAGAAACTTACATAACAACATCGCATGCTGAGATGTGGTACAAGTACAGTGAGACTTAATGTACCGCACAAAAGGACAACGCAAGACACACGTTGTGAACAATACACATGCATATCTCTTTACATGTGAACATTGAACAACACAAGGATCCGAATCCAAGTCTGGCTTTAATTTCCAAATAAGTTTATACAAACCAGGGATTTGCCCTTCCATGTCTCTCAGATGAGGGTATTTTATCTACGTAGGTAGAGAAAGAAGAAAAAAATGAATTGCAGAATGACTGAACGTTTACTCCTCCGTTTACTCCTCCAGGGCTTCCAAGGAAAGACTGGACCCCCGGGACCTGGAGGTGTGGTCGGGCCACAGGTAAATTTACACTGCATTTAAATTGCTGCTGTCAACCTCGACATCTACGGTGATCCCATGTTGCTGCAAGATAAGATGTGTGCTGCCGGGGATGGTTGTTTAGAAAAAAACAGATATTTGCACCAATTTGCAGTAGAGAAGACATTTTTTGAGGGGGTTGAGTTGCACAGAAATGTCCCAGTATGTTCAATCGAACCACTAAGGTCTCTTTAAGTTTTCTTTAATTTTTTTGGAGTCTGAGAAAATGAATTTGGGCCTGTCTGGTTCTGTTAAGAAAAACATTGATAATACTATATCCTAGAAAATAATCCACCTTGCCAAATAAAGAATTAAATTCAGTGTAGAAATGTGTTGAAAAGGAGGTGCCCCTCCTCAACCATAGTTAAATATGACAGGGTGGTAGAAGTATCACAGTGGGAAAGTCTCCGGTGTCCCCCGATCCTTTTTGAACCACATTGTGGCAGAAGGGGTGGAACGGTGGTGCAGTGGTTATCACAGTCGCCTCACAGCAAGAAGGTCCTGGGTTCGAGCCCAGGGGTAGTCCAACTTTTGGGGGGGGGGGGGGGTTGTCCTCTGTGTGGAGTTTGCATGTTCTCCCCATGTCTGCGTGGGTTTCCTCCGGGGGCTCCAGTTTGCCCCCACAGTCCAAAGACATGTAGGTCAGGTGAATCGGCATTACTAAATTGCCCCTTGGTATGAATGTGTGTGTGTGTGTGTGTGTGTGTGTGTGTGTGTGTGTGTGTGATAGCCTGGCGGCCTGTCCAGGGTGTCTCCCCACCTGCTGCCCAATGGCTGCTGGGATAGGCTCCAGCATCCCCGCGACCCTCAGAGCAGGATAAGCGGTTTGGATAATGGATGGACCCCGGGTGAAAACGTATTGTAGCGAATTCAGCGGGCAGCCGGGAATCGAACCCGGGTAGCCCGGACCACGGATGTGTAGACTCGCCAGCTCTTGGCTAAAGGGTCCGAACCTTTAGTTGACTGGTTAGCGCAGTCGCCTGTGGTCCGGGCTACCCGGGTTCGATTCCCGGCTGCCCCCTGAATTCACTACAGTATTATTATTCCTTCCATCCAGTCACGATGAAGTTTTATGTGGTTAAAAACTCACAAACTCAGTAACTTTTTGGCATTAGGACAATGCAACACATCTTTATGTTTTATGAGTCTTCTGTCGAATACTCATGAGTAACTAAATAGCTGGAAGTTTACAGACGGATTAAGTGTCATTCGGTCAATTATGTCATCTTAATGCGCTTTTCTTAATGATCAAGCTCCGTCTATTGTCACTGGGTACCATTAGCATCGCCACTGTGGCATTGCAGTTGTGCGTTTTGCTCATTAAGTGTCACCAAAGTGGATTGATGCAAAGAAAAAAAAAGAAGAAGAGGAAAGTCGACTTGCGGCGTTTGAGGCATGGTGTGTTTAATTAGCAAACACGAGAGCATTTCCCTTGAGATTAGCCTCCCACAACACCTGCTTAACCCCCGTCAGGGAAGTACTTGAACCTGATGTCTGAGCTCACCGTCTTTTGCTGTGATCCGGATGACACAACTGACAGAGTGACACTTAATGACAACAGTCACAGACATTCATAAAGACTCCTTCATGTTCATGACAGGTGTCATATCATGTCATCCTGAGCATGCATCAAGACATGTCATGTTATATGCACACCCCTTCAAATAAAGTCTTACCAAAGTATTCATAAAACAGTATGTAATGACTAAAATATGGAATTTCATCTTTTTACTTCCTTTTCCCACACACAACCCATGTTTCGAAAAAGTGTTTCACATACAGACGGTGTGCTGTGTTGAGAAAATGGCCATTAAAGTGTTTTATTTAGGGGCGTCCGGGTGGGGCGGCGGTCTATTCCGCTGCCTACCAACACGGGGATCGCCGGTTCAAATCCTCGTGTTACCGCCGGTTTGGTCGGGCGTCCCTACAGACACAATTTGGCCGCGTCTGCAGGTGGGAAGCCCGATGTGGGTATGTGTCCTGATCGTTGCACTAGCGCCTCCTCTGGTCGGTCGGGGCGCCTGTTCAGAGGGGAGGGGGAACTGGGGGGAATAGCGTGATCCTCCCATGTGCTACGTCCCCCTGGCAAAACTCCTCACTGTCAGGTGAAAAGAAGCGGCTGGCGACCCCACATGTATTGGAGGAAGAATGTGGGAGTCTGTAGCCCTCCCTGGGTCAGCAGAGGGGGTGCAGCGGCAACCGGGATGGGTTGGAAGAGTGGGGTTATTGGCCAAGTACAACTGGGGAGAAAAATGGGGGTAAACCCCCCCCCCCCCAAAAAAAAATTGTTAATATTTAGTAAAAATATGCTTGGTGCAGGCGGCATGGTGGTGCAGTGGTTAGCGCGGTCACCTCACAGCAAAACGGTCCTGGGTTCGAGCCCCGGGGTAGTCCAACCTTGGGGGTTGTCCTCTGTGTGGAGTTTGCATGTTCTCTTCGTGTCTGTGTGGGTTTCCTCCGGGTGCTCCGGTTTCCTCCCACAGTCCAAAGACATGTAGGTCAGGTGAATCGGCCATACAAATTACCCCTAGGTGTGTGTGTGTGTGTGTGTGTGTGTGTGTGTGTCAGCCCTGTGATGGTCTGGCGGCCTGTCCAGGGTGTCGCCCCAATGACTGCTGGGATAGGCTCCAGCATCCCCATGACCCCGAGAGCAGGATAAGCGGTTCGGATAATGGACGGCTGGACGGATGCTTGGTGCAGCTAGTACATATCGATTAAAGATATACTACTTCATGTGTTCTTCTGTTGTCCCTCACAGGGCCCCACGGGAGAGACAGGACCCAGCGGAGAGAGAGGACACCCGGGCTCCCCGGGGCCACCTGGTGAGCAAGGTCTACCTGGATCTGCTGGCAAAGAGGGTGGAAAGGTGAGATGCGGGGTCTGTTTGAAAATGTGTCCCGTTTAGTGTTCCTCTTGCTCCTCGTCTACGTGTCATCCCGAGTGTCTCCTCGTCCTGTGTATTTGAAACTGCTCTCCTGACTTTTCTGTCTTTATCCTGTCAGCTTTTGTGCGGTTCATTCCGTGTTTTTGTTTCCCCTGTGTACTGTATGAATCACTTCGATGGTTCAACTTCACAGAACTAATTTACACTACAGGGGACGATGTTAGAAAAAAAGGATGACATTTTAGAAAAAGAAAATGTCTCTCTATTGAATTGTGACCAAAGGGACACCCGGCTCTGTCAAAAGAAGATGAATTAATGGTTTTACGACCACATTTACCCGCCATTTCCTCTTCATTGTGTACCGTAATGTCAGAGTCATTTTAAATGCAGAAACGCTGCACAGAATAACGACTGTCGGATTAGTAAGGAGCGTTTTCAGTCAGGAGCACGGCCCCTTGGTTTGGAGGTCTGAGCTCAAAACGCCGAGCAAACAACAATGGAGGAGCTGAACAGGAGCTCCCAGCCTCTCATTGTTCCCCTCAAAGCAAACTCACACACTCGCTGGGTAATTGTTTTAGGAAAATTACGGTGCAAGGTTGCCGCGGCAATTGCTGCGGCGCCTTTGTTTGAGACCCGACGTAGTTCATTATCCAGCCTCTCTGGTTCCTGACGTAGTTCATTATCCAGCCTCTCTGGTTCCTGACGTAGTTCATTATCCAGCCTCTCTGGTTCCTGACGTAGTTCATTATCCAGCCTCTCTGGTTCCTGACGTAGTTCATTATCCAGCCTCTCTGGTTCCTAACTGGTCCTATTGAAACCGTTTGATTGAGTCTGTTACCGCCGCCTCCTGCTACGTTCTCCTAATCATTTGCTGCCTTTCTCACATAGTGGTGTATTTTTTTAGCGTTGATGAAAATGGAAAAAGGGCATCGGGGTAGCATGACAGTCTATTCCGTCGCCTACCAACGCGGGGATCGTCGGTTCGAATCCCCGTGTTGCCACCTCCAGCTCGGTCAGGCGTCCCTACAGAGACACAATTGGCCGTGTCTGCAGGTGGAAAGCCAGATGTGGGCATGTGTCCTGGTCACTGCACTAGCGCCCCCTCTGATCGGTCTTGGGGCGCCTGTTCAGGGGGGATAGTGTGATCCTCCCACACGCTACGCCCCCCCCCCCTCCCCCGGCGATACTCCTCGCCGTCGGGTGAGAAGAAGTGGCTGGCGAATCCACGTGGAGGGATGTTGTAGTCTGCAGCCCTCCCCGGATTGGCAGAGCAGGGTGGAGCAGTGACCGGGACAGCTCGGAAGAGTGGAGTAATTGGCCAGATACAATTGGGGAGGAAAAAAAAAATGGAAACATTTTTTTGATTCTGAGTTTCTGCAACCGTGTACAGGTTCACGTTGTCGTTTATTAAAATTCAAGCCACATTCTGCCATGAGATGATGTCACATAAACTGATGCCTTGCTTCTGCCTCTGTAGGGTGACCCAGGTCCCCAGGGTATTTCTGGGAAGCCCGGTCCTCCTGGCCTGAGGGGCTTTGCAGGAGCAAGAGGTCTTCCAGGAGCCATGGTAATGTACACACACACACACACACACACGCACGCGCCTGCGTCATCCCGTGACCCGTACACACATCCTGCTTACTTTCAAAAAGCTTCAAAACACCAATTACCAGCATAACCACCTGCTGTCAAGCCAAATGCCGTTGTTGGCAGCGGGCCTGGCTGAACGCCGTGGTCAGTGCTGCGCCGGCCTCCATCACAGCATTGGAGGGAGTAGAGATTCTAACAGCCGCCATATTGACACGCTTCAGCGTCATTAGCTTCAGCGAGGCTTAAAGCCCATATTCACGAGATGCCATCCAGTTTTATTCCGTTTCCTCTCATCAGCGACATTATCCTCCCATGGTGCTTTCAGCACGAGAGGGTTTAGTTCTGTGGCAATATTGTAACAACACACATTACACATCCTACCTGCAGCACAAGGTTGAACATGTCCGTATATCTGATGTACACTACTTTATAAAAATTACTTTTGCTCCAAGGGTAGGTTAAAACTGTTTGCTGGGGCATCTGGGTAGCTTAGCGGTCTATTCCGTTGCCTACCAGCATGGGGATCGCCGGTTCGAATCCCCATGTTACCACCTGCTTGGTCGGGCATCCCTACAGACACAAATGGCCGTGTCTGCTGGTGGGAAGCCGGATGTGGGTGTTACGTCCCTCGGTCTGGTGAGGGTGCAACAATTAGTGCACCGGGTAACAGTGAGGTGAGGGTGCGACACAAACGTATAAATGTAACAAAATATAAATATTTATTAACACCATGACAGGACAAGGGAACCGAACGGTTGCCAAAACAACAAACTATTAACAAAAGTAACCCACCCTCGACAGTGCTGAAAAGCACCAAACCTAAAAGACAGAAGGTGGCTACCGCTGCTAACCTAGTGTGTCTAACAGAGGTAAGCTACGTGATGGGGTGTATGCCCATGGGCATCTTACCTTGATCCTCTTGCCCAAAATAACTAAACAAACTCAAGGCTAAACATATCTCAAAATACTCAGGATAGAAACAACGCAAAACTTGACCGAAAACGGGCCAGACATCACAAACACAAAGTAGCTACACCACGCTAACTAAAATCACACACAAACTAAACTAGCTGGCCGGCCAGGGAACTGAACACATGTGGGGGTTTAAATGGGAGACTACACAGCTGATGGAAATGGGATGATTTGTTGACCGGTTGATTATGTGATGAGGAGCACCTGGCGGACACCTGAATGTAGAGTGAGAGTGAGGGTTAGATACAGGAGGCAACACAACACAACTATACGGACACGGACACACCCGTGGCCGTAACAATGGGTATGTGTCCGTCGCCTCCTCTGGTCGGTCGGGCGCCTATTCAGGGGAGGGGGGACTGGGGGGAATAGCGTGATCCTCCCACGCGCTACATCCCCCTGGCGAAACTCCTCACCGTCAGGTGAAAAGGAGCGGCTGGTGACTCCACATGTATCGGAGGAGGCGTGTGGTAGTCTGCAGCCCTCCCCGGATCGGCAGAGGGGGTGGAGCAGAGACCAGGACGGCTCAGGAGAGGGGGGTAACTGGCCAGGTACAATTGGTCCTATTCACCATCTGCTTTTACATTCTTTTGGTTTATTGAGTCGGCACTAACGGACAGCGAGAGGAGAGAGACGGGGGATTTAAACCATGGCAATCAGATGAGACCCCGGATTTCATTTTTCACAAAGTTGTGGGGTGGGGGGGGGGTAAGTTCAGGGTGATAGAGAAAGGCTGGGGGGCTGACTAAGTATCAGACAGTCGGATTCTGGCTGAAGCCCATTTCAAGGCTGTCCATTAAAGACAGTCCACAACAACAGTGTTGATGTGCAGAGATGACTGACACACACAACACACACACACACACACACACACACACACACACACACAAACCAGCTGGTACACATGAAGAGTTTCTCGTTTGCTCTCTCGTGTACGTCTGCTCACTCACACGCGGGCCTACACACACACACCTGCTCACTCACATTCTTTACACATACTCCTACACCGAGGCAGACACACAACGTACAAAAACTTCTCAAAAATAACATGTACTAACTACGCTGCTGGGGGTGTAGGAATACAAACACACCCACAACACAACACAACACAACACACACAAACAATGAGCAGGCAGGCACACATGAAAGTCTTCAAGGCCCCCTTTTGAATGCATGCGCACACACCCCACATAAAAACAGAAGTACACACATACACACACACACACACACACACATTTCACGAGTGACTAGCTAAGTGCACAATTGTTTGATGGCTATCCTTTAATGACTATCACACAAATGTTCATGACCGGAATACATACACACACACACACACACACACACTTACAGACACGTGCGCACACATCATCCCAGTGCTCAATCTGGAGGAGGCGGCACAGTAGCGATATATGAGCCAATAAATAACTTTTTGTGTGCCCGACGAGCGGGCTGCTTCCATCCCTCTAATGCACCGTGGTAAGACGGGGACGCCGGTCCTGGTGAGACGCCTGCTTTGGCAGCTTGCGAGGCCCCTTGGCTCGGCGGGAGCCTGTAAATTAGTTATAATAATGAAAGTCTTTACTGCCCCTGGCGAACAGCATTTTCCATATGCCGCTTTAGTGACTGGTGCTGTGATTCGGCACAGACGCAGTCGTTCGCGCGGGCCGAGGCCTCGAGGAGGTGTGGCGGGTATCTGCGGATAGACCGGCTCCATCCGAGAGCGGCTGCTCCATCCGAGAGCGGCTGCTCCACGGGCCACGCTACACTCCCTCCCGGTGGGGACTCAATAAGGAGGTCTAATTTAAACACCTGTTATGAGATTAACGCTGTACGTTATACAAAGTGTCAGTTGATGAGAATACACTAGTGCAGCACGCACGCACGCACACACACACACACACACACACACACACACACACACATTAATACTGAAGAGCCCCATTCAACAGCTTTGAGTGGTCTTTGATTGGCATTAAGTGGTGTCCCGCATGGAGCACAAGCTAACCCTCTCCTGTCCTCTGCTTTCAGGGTCCAGGTGGCTTGAAGGGAGGAGAAGGGCCTCAAGGTCCCCCCGGCCCCGTCGTAAGTATCATGTTACCATGGCCACCTTGCCTCTCTTGCCACGGCAACAGCGGAGAACAGGGACTTTGTTCTTTTTGCAGAATGGACAGCACACGCTGTGGGAATAGCTGAAAAAGAGACATCATCGTTGCAGTGATAGCAATAGGGAGCCACCTGACAATTTCTCCCATCTCCACTTTTTTTTCTTTTTTCCTTCCACTTGCACACACCGCCTGCAAGAACAGTTTTCTGTCTGTTATGTGCGTCAGACAGCGTTGTGTTACCTCCGGCTTGGTCGGGCATCCCTACAGACACAATTGGCCGTGTCTGCAGGTGGGAAGGAGGATGTGTCTGTGTATGTGTGTGCTAGCACCTCTTCTGGTCAGTCGGGGCGCCTGTTCAGGGGGTAGGGGAAGAACCGGGGGGGGGGGGGGATGGCGTGGTCCTCCCACGCGCTACATCCCCCTGGTGAAACTCCTCACTGTCAGGTGAAAAGAAGCGGCTGCTGGCGACTCCACGTGTATCGGAGGAGGTATGTGGTAGTCTGCAGCCCACCCCGAATCGGCAGAGGGGGTGCAGCAGAGACCAGGATGGCTCGGAAGAGTGGGGTGATTGGCTGGATTCAATCGGGAAAGAAAGGGGGGGTGCTGTATAAATGTCACAACACCATTGAGGATGGTCTTTAAACTGTATTTAAAGGGTGCGTTGATGCTACGTCCCAGACATAGTCTTGCAACACTCTCGTACCCGCGCTCAAAGCAGAGGAAGTCCTCTGGGGTGTTGCTGCTGTTTCTCAGTGCTGCCTACGGTGTCTCTCCCCACTCGGTCGTACGCTGTTGGTGACCCTGACAGAGATGGGTGGAGGCAGAAGTAATCCATGAATAAGTTGGCCAGCTTTTCTCCGTCTTTCTGTCTTTAAGCACCAGCACACACACACACACACACACACCCCACCCCTCCCCGACTCCAGCCGGTGATGTGTGCAGTGAAATGCCTCAGGAGTTCCAGCAGTGAATCTGCACAGAAGGCTGACTGACAGGCAGCTTTGAACCGTCTGACATTTAGCTCAAGCGTTAAAAGCTGACTCCCGATAATTGCACCTCGCCAATGACAGAGCAATAGCAGATTAGATGAGAGCAGATATGCAGAGCACGCATGAGAGATGATGAAAGAGAGAGAAGAGGTTCCTCCAGCAAACGAGCAAAACCATTTCCAGTGCGATACGAGCTCCTTCTCTCAAATTGGCCTGGAAGTCGGTTATCGTCTGAAAACACTTGATGGACTGTGTTCGCGGTTGTGTGGAAAAACTCCGGTTAAAAAAAAAAAAGTGACCGGCGCACAATGCTCATGCACGCCAGAGATCTGATATTTTCTTCCATCGATTTACTGCCAGTGTTGAGCTGCAGGAAAGTGTCCATGTAACAGCGGTGTATGTGTGTGTGTGTGTGTGTGTGTGTGTGTGTGTGTCCTGACTTTTCCTAGTTTCAGGGACACGTTTCAGACGAAAGACCAGTTAATTGGGGACGGCTTGTCCCATTGAGGACAAAAGCTGATTTTGGGGTCAGTTGTTAAGTTTAGGGTAAGGTTGGGTTAAGGTTAGATTAAGGTTAGGTTAAGGGTTAGGGTTAGGCATGTACGATGGTTAAGGTTAGGTTAAGGGTTAAGGTTAGCCATAGTTCTGATGGTTAAGGTTAGGGTAGGGTTAGGGTTAGGCCTGTAGTTCAGATGGTAAAGTTAGGGAATGAACGTAAGTCTATGTAATGTCCCCAAAAGGGCCCTAAGTAAACGTGTGTGTGTGTGTGTGTGTGTGTGTGTGTGTGTGTGTGTGAGAGACGTGATGCGGTCGGTGTCTTAGTCTTCCGAGAGACATCCTTTAAACCGCACGGGCATGCGTTTGTCAGAGTGAGAGATAAGAACAGTGAAAAATGAAAAGCAAAACAGAATTAAAATGGAGACTTCTGTCACACACGCTCTGTGTTTGTGTGTGTGTGTGTGTGTGTGTGTGTGTGTGTGTGTGTTTTGTTTTTCATTTTTCAGTGCAGGAATGAGACGAGTGAAAGAGTGAAACATAGACACTGAGATGGGGGAAACAGAGAGAGAGGGAGAAAAGATACAAAGGGCTGTGAGTCAGAGGAACTTGCGTGATGGTTTGTGAGGGTGTGTGTGTTTGTGTGTGTGTGCGTGTGTGTGCGCAGGCAGGGAGTTTGGCAGACTAGGACTGACAGTTTGGAGCTGTGCGTGTCACGGGAGATGTCTGCCATGAAATGGGCCAGACATATGAGTGCCAGGTGGCAGCTCACATCAGCAGACGAATCACTGTGTGTGTCTGTGCGTGTGTGTGTGTGTGTGCCTCTACGGGTGTTTGATAAATGTGCGACCGTGCGAGTGTGTTTTTGTTTCGAGAGCAGCTTGTTTCATGGAGAGAACCTTTGCTTTCCCCCGGGGGATGCCTAAACGGCTCGTGGGTCAAAGATGCCGTCACAGTGTTTTGTGATTTTGGCCACCTGCACACCGATGAGCGCACAACAGGGCACAGGAGATAAGAAGGCAGTTAGACGGGCGTATGCAAGAATGAACGGAGAGATACTCCTCAAGGCCTCGGCCAAGGATGGTCCGAGAAAGCAGCCGAACTGCATTACCAGATAAGAAGTTCCTCCATCCTCCCGATGCTCTTATCCCAGAGAGGCTTGCAGCAATGCCGCTGGAGTTTTACTTCTTTTCATCATGTTCCTTTTCTTTTACTTCTATTTACCAATGTGTTTCGGGGGAGCACTTCACATGTCAGTGTGACTACGGTGTACCGTCACAGCATGCATGGAACTTTTCCCCAAACATGGCCAATTCATTACAACTTTGTCCACTGAATTGAAATTAAACCAATTTGAAGTATGATACTTTATTTTAGTTTCATTTATTTATTTTTTTAATTTATATTTTTAGTCTCACAACTAACCCTCACCTGTGGTGATGAGCTTTGGGTAGTGACCGAAAGGGTGAGATCGCAGATACAAGCGGCTGAAATGAGTTTCCTCCGTAGGGTGTCTGGGCTCAGCCCTAGAGATAGGGTGAGAAGCTCAGACACCCGGAGGGAGCTCGGAGTAGAGCCGCTGCTCCTTCACGTCGAAAGGAGCCAGTTGAGGTGGTTCGGGCATCTGATTAGGATGCCTCCTGGGCGCCTTCCTTTGGAGGCTTTCCGGGCACGGCCAACTGGGAGGAGACCCCCGGGGTAGACCCAGAACTCGCTGGAGGGACTACATGTCCAATCTGGCCTAGGAACACCCTGGGATCCCCCAGGAGGAGCTGGAGGGCGTTGCTGGGGAGAGGGACGTCTGGAGTGCCCTACTTGGCTTGCTGCCACCGTGACCCGACCCCAGAGTGCGGCTGAAGATGAATGAATGAATGAATGAATGGTCTCACTACTAACTGTTAGATAACTTTACCTGGCAGTCACTGATGGGTGTCTGTCCCTGAATGACAGGGTTCTCCTGGAGAGAGAGGTGCTGCTGGTCCCGGCGGTCCCATCGGTTTGACAGGACGCAATGGCCCTCAAGGACCCCCTGGCCCTGCCGGAGAAAAAGGAGGCCCTGTGAGTGCTCTCTCTCTCTCTCTCTCTCTCTCTCTCTCTCTCTCTCTCTCTCTCTCTCTCTCTCTCTCTCACTCTTCCTGTTTCTTTTTCTCTTGGACACACACACACACACACACACACACACACACACACACACACAGCGCTCCACACTGTCAACTGCTTCCTTTCTTATGAGTCTGTAGGATTTGGAAACAGGAGGCTGTGAAAGACTAAATGAGAATTTAAAATGAACCGTTACTGCTGACTGTTTGAGGCGACTTGTTGACCGTGGTTTGATGTGCTGTTTAGGGTGAGAAAGGCCCCATGGGTCCAGCCGGTCGCGACGGCATTCAAGGTCCTGTTGGTCTCCCCGGACCCGCCGGCCCTCAAGGACCCCCCGGAGAGGATGGTGACAAGGTGACGTTAACACATACACACACACACCAGTTACGTAGAACTTTACTGAAAATATCTGTTATACGTCTGCTCAGAGATAAATTAGGGTTCGATACTTCTCGAAGCACAGCAAACATTATTTTTGTTTCCCTTTTCTTTCACAAACAAGGAAATGTGGCATCATGGTTTTAATGATTTGAGAGTGAAACGAAACACAACGTCTGTCTCCAAAACACGTTGTTGTGAGGAAGATTAAAAACAAAACAGTTTATTTAGGAAGGGACAATGTACATTAATCAACATTCAAAACAAACGTAAATGTACCCGGGGTAGCTAAGAGGCTATTTTCCATCGGCAGTCCCTTTGCCCGATGTTGTCAGACATCCTAGGGTAATAAAACAGTACAAAAAACTAAAAATAAACATACAACATAGTTAATATACAACACACGAACAACAACAGCAAACAAACAAGAAACTATGTACAGAATATACAAATAATGTGGAAAAAGATACATTTATAACTTGTACTTTTATAACTGGCTGATATTTCTGCTCTCATTCATCATCATAAGCAGCAATGACAGGAACGCCATTATCACCGCGAGGCTGTTGATGAACCCGGGACTCGAAACGAAACACGCTTAATAAACAAGACGGCACACCAACATACATTAAAGACACAATACTCAACAAAAATACCCTGTCCTCACATATCTATCATTAAACCATTATCTGGTTTTGCCCCAGGCTTATAAAGGCAGGAAACATAATTATCACTGATAGATTGTCACACTTAATAATACGATTCGGGATGTTTTCCACTGACACGCATAAAATATAAAACACACATATATAAAAAAGCAAAAAAACAGTGAAATAATGTGCTTGCATAATCGTCACTTTTGCATACTCAGTCTGACCCCAGGCCAGCAAACACCATGTCCACAGCCGATGCACTCAACAACAGATCAACATCTATGGATTTGCTCCCATCACACATTTGTAATCCCCGTCATGTCCCTTGTCACGTAATTTTATCAGTTATGGTGCCAATAGGGTTGGGGGGGCGGAGCGAGTAATCAATTAATTGCAAACACTTGCCCAAGGTCTTCGCGGGTCAGTCAGATTAAAATCTCAGTAGAAATGATTACCACCCAGTCACAGTAAAGGTGACATCTCGAGCCACTGGGTTTAGATTAAACACTGAGAGACGTTTAAGATGCAGATGGATGATGTGAACCGTCCTGTTTGTATTGCCCCACAGGGAGAAGTTGGTGGACCTGGCCAGAAAGGAAGCAAGGGAGACAAGGGTGAACTTGTAAGTTTCCTTTTTCCACTTTTCTATCACTTTTGACATGTCCATAAATCTAGGGGCCATTTCATAGTCCAGACATAAGGTACGCAGATGGCCATCCGACCAAAATGACCAGAATGCCAAAGTGGACCACAGTGAACATCCACCAAGGATGTCCACACAAATTTCATGCACGTATCTGTCATTTGCCTTTCGCCCACAGCCATACCTCATATCACTCAAAATGTGGCTCTCAAAAGTTGTGGGAAAGGTTGGCTTTTAGTACACGCTGGTATGCTTGCAGTATGAAAGGTAGAGGATGATGGACTGCATCCACGTGCCTATTTGCACCTTGAGCATACTTTATTAGTGATACTTATTTATTTATTTATTTATTTTATTTCACCTGCTAATCTACTACAACACCAGATGCTGAATCCTCAGAAAAGTGTTGATCAAGTAAAAGGGCACAGGTTGATTATTACTGAGGGCGCACTGAAGAAGAGCATTCTGCTCAAAATAGTCTTTGGAATTTAAATCAATAACCAGAGAGTCATTTATTGCACTCTGATGATATCTCTGGAAACTCCATTCATGGTTTGGGAGATACCAGAACGACAAATACATTTGGCCTAACGCATTTCAGAAAATTCAGTAATTGAATGGGATTCCAGTCAACAAATGAGACATGCTACTAACGAAATGTAATTGGCTGGAATGACAGAATGTTCAATAGAGACTGATAACATCATGTAACTAGCTATAAACATTTGGTCCATTGTAAAAAACGAATTGAATATGAAAATGCATCATTTTTATTTTCTGCCAAGTGAGATCCCGTACTTCCAATTAAAGACTGGGTATACGGATAATGCACAGAACGTTCTGAACGTAGTTGCTTTTTCACAAACCTATGTTCTCCAATGTGTATGAATGCAACATGTCTGAATGTGTATCTCTTTTTCCTCCACATCTGCAGGGTCCTCCAGGCCCAAGTGGTCTGCAGGGTGTGATCGGAGCTCCTGGTCCAGCTGTAAGTCAAGTCAAATTTCAACTCGTTTATTTGCATGGTCCCGAATCAAATTTAAAGTCTCAGAAGGCTTTTACCATTCACACGGGGAAAAACGGGATTCCATTGGCGGGACAAGGCTTTAATCCTATTGAGGAAGACTGAACTAACCTTGTGTTGACACCAAGACCCTCTCAGGGAGGAGGTGTCAAAGTCAAGCATCAACAAAGCCAAACAACTCAGAGGTAACTGCTAGTCAAACAGTAATGAGAATAAGTAGGTTATTAGTTGAGATCTGACGTCAGCAGGGAAAGGGGCGGAAAACAAAACACTCTTTCTTTCTTTTGGGCTCTGGGAACAGAGAGGACCTTCATCCTGGGATTGGATTGGATTGGACGGGGTGGTACACTGGGCTTCATAACTTCTATCGATTAATGATTTAGTCAAGATGTTTGCAGCGGCGTTCTGCGCTATCTGGAGCACCTTCTGTGGCAGGGTGGAGAAAAGGACTTTGCAGTAATCTAGTCTGGATGAAACCAGTGCATGAATAAGAGTCTCGGTACTGGCGATCGGTAGGATAGATTGGAGGTGCAATGTTTCAAAGGTGGAAAAAAAGCAGCCTCTTTGATTTCACTGGCATGTAAGTTCAAAAGAAGGAGTCGGGTGAAAAGCAACACCCCGAATTTAAACAAAGGAACTCTGGGAAATCACGTAGTTATCAAGATTCATTGTTATTTTCTCAAACTGATGTCTGTGTCTAATTGGGCCAATAGCCGGCGTCTCTGCTTTGTAAGAAGTTAGATGACATCCAGTTTTTAACTGCAGACAAGCCTGCCTCTACGTTTCTAAACTGGGGGTGATCGTTCAACTTTACGGCTTCATACAGCTGCATATTGTCTGCCTCGCAAAGGAAAGTGATTTCCCAATTTCGAAAAACTCAGACAAGAGGTAATATAAAAAAAGAGAATAAAAAGGGACAAGCACTAAACCCCGGAGAGGGCCTGTTCTCTTGGATAAATTGTTCTTTTCCCAAGAATGAGCCGGCAAAGAATGAGACACCTCTGTAGTTCTGCAGGCAGGCTGAGCGTACGACATGGTCAATAGTGTTGAAGACTGCGATAAGGTCAAGTAATAATAACACTGAGGTGGAATCAGAATCCACTACAGGCAGCAGCTCATTTACCACTTTTGTGAGAGTATTTCAAAAGGACATAAAAGCACGAGTATAATCTGGTGAAACATCATGTAGCTGGACAACATTCGGTCTAAGCCACATTTCATACAGCCCCTGCTTGTAGAAACTATAACCTGGCATTACATAATTAAGCCACAGCACATTTAGAGACAATGATCGGACGTTAGTGGAGCCAAATAATTTCCATTGCTCTGGTTTTCTGAGATTGGCAGAAGTCCAGACCTCATAATAGGTGCATTGGTTTTAATCTGAGCTAAATGACTAGCTGATTGTGGGACAATCAGCGAGGGAGAGGCAGTGTCTCAATGGGACAAACTGAGTCATGCTATAGTGCCGCTGCCAGAAGTGAGCTATAATAGTCAAGTTTTTGGAGTTGACATTTAGTGCGTATGAAAACTGTCGGGAAACACGATGAGCGAGGGAGACAGTCAATCTGATGTACTACTCTATCTGACTTAATCGACTGCGTCTGCACAGGGTGTATGCTTGGCCAGCTCTCTAATCGCCTGCGAACCTGGCATGCTTTAAACTCCTGAACACATGAATAGCAGCACCTATCTCGGTAGGGTGTTTTTTAGCAAGTAAGGCTGACCTCAGAGAGAGAGCCACTTGTTTAAAAATAAGAATCCCTGCTTTTCGGAGAGCTAAACTAGCCAGCGGTTCAGAGAAACTAACCTACTGTACCTCTCATCATTACCAGTAATGGGTAAGGGACCAGACAGAATTAATTGAGGCGTATATGCTCCGGCTGTCTCACATCCACCTCGCTCACTTAAAAAAAATACTCTTTGCCTCTCACCCTTCTGCATCCTTATGCATTATTTACAGATTGTGCCACTATGGAGAGTAGGGGGCAAGCACGTTCCAAGCCCCTGTCTGGTCAGTTGCCCACACTGTCAGGTAGCACATAGAAATGAGAGGAAATATTGAAGATAGTGGAAAAGCAATTCAATTTTGTATGGTGGAGGTAAAAACGGAGTGGTGATATCAGTAAGAGATGGGGTCATCTTAAGAATGACAATGCAGAGACAGGAAACTAAGGACATCATACTCCTTCTCTGTATCCACTTAAACTCAAACTAAAGTAAACAGTATGTATTTTTATTTACACTGGACCTTGACAACGTGGCACCGCTAATCTGTCTGAGTCTTGAACCTCCCAGAATTAGTCGCCAAATTTCACAGTACATAAACAGGAAGTTATAATTTTGCCTGGCCCTTTCAGATACCGTATTTCCCAGACTACAAGTCGCACTGGAGTATAAGACACACTCGGCAAAAAATGTGTAGGTCGCTTCGGTATATAAATCGCATTTATATTGTGCTACCATAGAAATTGAATAATAGTAGAACGTACATTCCCATTCGAATCAGCATAGCAGAATGGTCAGACCGGCGGCCATTTTTATTTGAACCGCTGCCATTCCAAAGAACTGCGGCCGTTGTAGCGGGCTGACTTCCGTATAAACGTCCATACAAACCGACTTGCGGCAAGTCGCAGACTTTTTTTTTCTTTTCTTTTTTTAATCGCAGGACTCACTCAAGGTTTTGCAGTAATGACCAAACGAGCAGTGGAGTAGAACGAACATTTACGGCCCCGCTGACGTGTTTTGTCACCATAACAACTAACAACCGCCATTTTCTTTTGAACTACTCAAATGACCATGGCAAAAAGTTGTGTCCGTCCTACTCTCATCCAATTTCTGTGGGCGGTACAGTATTTTCATTGAGTCACAAGATTAAACAGTGCCATCTAGTGGCCCTAGTTGAAATGCAGCGTATTCAAAATTACTTTGTGTCAGTTGCTTATAGCCGGGAAATACGGTACGCGTTGGATTAAAGTTGTAAGACATTCAGGCTAACTAACCTCTTGGCCTCTCCGCCAATTATTTTCATGTATAACCTGGGCATAGCGTTGATAGAATGAGAAGCAGCTGAGGCGACTGCCCTATATAACGAGTCTACTAATCATCCTGCTCATAATCATCCTGTTTCTCCAGCCGCATGGCCTGAGGGTAACGCGCTACAGCTCATTGCTGTAGATTTATCAGGATTACCTATAACAACCATCCTGACAAAAATGCAGCATCTCCCGGGCTCTACGGGGGCTAGGCTAGGCCTGGCGTGATGCATTGCCGCCAGCAGGTTTGCTCACACACAGCAAATAACAACAAATAATTTAACTTTGGCCTGTCCTGGTTCCTCAGTCTATTTTTTATGTGTTTACTCCTACACAACCATGTGGACGTGACCTCTGGCCCCTGGTTTACCATTTCAGCTCTCCGTCTGCTATTTCCTGTTCAGAGTACTGTTATGTCACTCACAAATGAGCCACTTCTCAATCCCAGACAAATAGTGGTGGTGGTTGTGAGGAGAAATAACTAATCACCCCTTTTTTCCTTAATTGCTCAAGCTTGAGAAATGCATTTTAAGAGATCCACGAGGTCCATCAATTTAGCTCTAATTTATTTATTTTTTCCCTGCATCCTCTGATAATTTGTCATTTCAGCACCACAAGTTACTGTATATTGTGTGGACATCATTACACTACTTAATATTTGATGGTTTGTGGGAGCAAGTTTATTTTGCTATTGCTCTCATTGTAAATAGCCATGATAGTAGTGCAAGCTACTAAATCCCAATGATGTCACATTTGAAATGAAAGAAAATATACTATATGTGGAACAAGTCTATCTTCATAGCATGTTTTGTTTTACTTTCTTCACTCACAACTCCCACTTTATGTTTATTTTGTCCAAAGATGCACGCATCTCTTAAACCTCAGGTAAAGCTAGGAAGGCCTGTTAGGTTGTCGCAGAGGACAGTTTTTTTTGCAATGGCCACAATATTAGGGTAACACCAGTGGTATTAACTCAACAGTCAACACGGTCAGTTCTGGTATTCTGCAGTAGTAGAAGCAAAACGCAAATCATTGGTCTGGCACCAACACTTGGCAACTAAGTTAAACATATAGACACATACAACACACCTAATGCGCTGACTTGTGATTAATGGCAGAGTAAAAGATTTAGATTTGCAGGGCACAATAAGGGGAGGCCACTGTCCAACTCTAGTGGCCAAAGGCAGGATCAATGATTTTTAAAAAGTTGCAGCACCACTTTTAAAATGGAATTGCTGGGACAAGTCCAGTGACTGTGAGTTTATATATTCAGTGTCACAAGCTTCGACTCCACTGCCAGGGTGCAAAACAAAAAGTATTTGCTTTTACAGCACCGTCCCTCTTAATTCTGGGCCTCGCCGCCACCCATAACATGCAATTTTAGATGCAGAGCTTGCACTCATTCTACCTGTAATTCTCCCACATTGCTTTCTAAACTGTTCTGCATTCACTACCAGCAACCCGAGGCAGTCTAAATGTCCCAAGGCTCGGCAAGAGCTCCCACAGCTCTTTCAAGTGCTGACGTGCATTTGAGCTGAAAGCTCCCAGTTTGTCAGCACTTCCCTCCCTCCCTGTGGCCCTCCACCATACCCCACTCCACCCCCGTTTTTCTACTTTAGCCAGACGCACCTTTGCTGCTCTGATCAGCGCAGAGCTAGTCAGCATATTTCACGTACTTGCCTTACCCCCAAACCTGTGGCTATGTGGTGTATTATCATTTATATTACCTGATGTGGAGCCTGGGCAGACCGGCTGCTGTTCCTCGGGTGCGTTCTTATCACGAACTTTGACCTCCCACAGGGCAGCGATGGTGAGTCAGGACCCAGAGGTCAGCAGGGGATGTTTGGCCAGAAGGGAGATGAAGGATCCAGAGGATTTCCTGGTCTGCCAGGACCCGTTGGACTGCAGGTAAGTCAGTATATGCATATTGTATGCACACACACACACACACAGCGATACGTCTCTGCACTCTTTTGTACACATGCACAAAGACACAAACATCAACCCTCTCTTTCTTTCTCCGTGTTTCTCGCTCTCTCCCCCTCGCGCTCATTCTCTTTCTCTTCCTGTCTGTCTTGAACACATGGCATCCCGATCACGTTGAACGCCGCCCAAACACACGTTTCTCCTCTGACAAAAGCCAGCCAGAAGTGAAAAAGTTTCCCCATTCGTTAGCACCCTATAAACCCACAATATTTCATCTCTCCTCACATCATTTACATTACAGCAAAACAGAGCATAATTTATTGATGCAGCCTCGGATGCTAATAATACTTTGTATAGCTCCTGGCCAAGTAATGTTTTTTTCCCCCCTCAAGCTCCTTCCCCAGTGCAGACAGTGCTAAAAATCCATCTCCATTGCTCGCATTTTTGCATTTGGCATTTTGCCACGGCATTAATGGCAGGGACGCCACCATTGGTTTCCAGTCATACTTCATCGTTATCATGCAGTATATTGTGCCTTGCAGCGCTCTCAGGCCCAAATACGAGACTAGCAGCTGTGGCAGCCACTAGCTGCAATCAAGGTTGTATTTTCTAGATATCATTGTGGAGTATTTCATCCACCGTAGGTGTCTGTGTACATATCCCACCTTATAAATCTACGTACCAAGGTGCATTTTACTAGCAGAGCGCACGGGCACCCAGGAGCAGCATCTCTGAGCATGCTCAGAGTCATGTTCAAGGACACCGACAGGGATGGACACATTCAGGTGCATGGGAAGATGTTTTAAGTAGGGGGGGCCGCCAACAAAAATGGAAAGTATTGTGGCAAGCCGGCGTGAAAGAACGAGTCGAGAGGGAGAGATCTCTTTGTAATCGCAACTCCGATGCCCCGTACACCGCACGACCCCAGGACTGCTCTTTTATTCACACCGGCCAGAACGGACCAGAACTGACAACAACGTAACAAGTCCCCCCCAATGTCCCAAGTGGTGATATCAGTCCCAGTCAGGGTCCTACAGTCAGTTAGTCAGTAAACGGTCTCCTACTTAGTCTGAGTCGAACCCTCAAAACAACAACACAAGAATAACCACAACATGAACGCCACATCATTAAGTCCCATCAGCCAGTAAGTCCCATCAGCCATTGTGCTCCCCCAGCACAGAACTGCCGACAGAGCAACCGCCTCCCCCGGCTGCTACAGTATGACGTCATTGTTGTTTGTAAAGTGCGTGTGTAGCAGATTTGGAATAGAGTGTTTACTCACTTTATTATTAAAAATGTACATTCCACAAAGTCCTAGCCCACTGAAAAGTTAGGCAAGATGTTACACAGCCACCTGCCACTACTGCAGCCCACCCCACCCCACCCCCCACGCTAATGGACAAATTTGTTGTTGTGGGGACCAGTTACCTGCCAACTACGTGATCGATGGTCTCTCTGTCACCATTATCAGCACACCGCCTCCAGAAACATGGCAGCGTGGATGTCCCGTGACCAAAGTCTGTGGGGGATGAAAACGGATTTGTGGACAGTAACCAGCGAATGATCCAAGTTCCCATTCTCCACCCCGAAATCACTTCTCTGTGTGACTACACTATTTGTACCTCTGTCGGTGATGATTGCGGGGCAGTGGAGTTTCATGGAGTCTCATCCAGAGAGTCTGTGGGGTCTGCAGAGAAATGCTTCGATGTCCTGCATGTTGGATTAATGCATGTGTTATGTGTCTGTCGTTGAATGATTGCCTTTGCAGAACCTTTGCTGAAAGGCCAGTTGTTTCACAGACACATTAAATATTTAGGCCAGTCTAGTCTACTCTACTCTTCTCCAGTCCTCGCTGCTCCTCTCTCTCTCGTACCCTCAAAACTGCAGTAGAGGGAAAAGGAGAACCAAAGGACAGAGTTAATTTAAGTCAATGAGCCGAAATCGAGGAAACTTGCTTTGGTGGCAATGAATAAAGAAATGGCACACTTTAGAATATCTCGAAGTCAATTATCCAAGGACTCGCTAAGGATGAAATTAGAGCGAGGCCCCACTGGTCAATGGGGCCAGATAACGTTATGATTAAGTGCAATTGGCTTTTAATTGGGCATAATGTATTCCATCTCCACTTTTTTAATTATGTTTGGCTAAGCTGCCGTTCAATAGATGGCAGCAGTCAATGTGAGCGCAGCTCTTCAATGTAATTATCTGCCGCCTTAATGATTTTTGACTGTGGAGGAATAAATAGCTTTGATTTGAAAGCCTTTGGGGGTGGTTGGAGTTGTGTTTGCCGCGGAATATTGGGAGCCCTCGCTGAGCAAACAAATTCTCCGGTTTAAGAGGTTAAGCTGTAGATGGAGAGGAGAGCAAATATCTGATCACACTGGAATGCCCTCGCAGTCGACGGCTAGTGTGGAAAGTGATGAGAAATGCCAAGTCATAAGTAAACATTTATTGATCTGCTGTGATCTAATGCAGTTCGTTGGGGGTGCTGAAACCAGGTGTGTGTGTGTGGGGGGGGGGGGTCAGCATATCTTCAGGCCTGTGAATCTGCATGTATCTGCATATATAGTTACATACCCCTACAAAAGCATGTATATTTAAATGCCCTTTTGGTTGACATGCATGCATTTGTGTGCAAACATGCATGTGTGTGTATGCGTGTACATGCATGTGTGTATGCGTGTACATCCATGCAAGTGCGGCGTGGAGCGAGTTTGCTCGCTGCAGACAAAACACTCTGCACTGAAAAGCTAAGAAGTGCTACTTCCAACCAACCCCGACAAGTCCAGTATTTGTCAAGTCCCCTATGCAGCCCATTCACTTTCCATACATTAATTTGATTCTTGATGTATACTTTGCTCCTCACTTCCCCACAACCTTTATTACCGCGACTTGGTTCCTGGTCTTAGTTATTTATAAGTTAGCCCTCTCCGCCGTTGAATGCGAACGGTAAATCAACAAAATGAGCTCCAATGGCTCATATATGATCACGGTGACTGATTCCCCCGTCATTTCAGTTTTAAAACAACTAATCATGACTGCCGCCTTGCCTTCCACCCACCTATCGATTATGAATGCTCCGTCGACGGCGTGTTAAACTAAGAGGAAAAATACAACAGCTGCAATGAGGCTGCTAGACAATAAGCGATAGCGGCGGCGCAGGAGCTCTTTCACGTTCCCATGTGCGGGCGTATAACTTATCATCCCACAGACACACCCTGCAGCGGTTGTACTCGAATCTGCTTTAGTCACGCACAACTGAACCCCGCAACCGAGTAGGCTACAGCACCGGCCCCGTTTCGTTTGTTTTGACTTCCTGTGGACAGAAGACAGATGGCGTTTGTGCCTTGTAATTTACAGATGCTGATTATTCCCAACGCTTCCTGTTGCCTTTAACCACAACAGGTACTCTTTGTTTTGACTGATTGTGTGTTCAACAGCTTTCTCAATAACATCATTAGCAATCATTTGCTGATGAAAGAGGAAAATGTATTTGTGCAGCTGTTGGTGGGGCCCCGAACATACCCCATCTTTCGCTTTGTTCAGAAACTAAAAAGAGATTTTTCCTTTTCTCACCTTCTCAGGGACTGCCTGGCCCACCAGGTGAGAAAGGAGAGAACGGAGACGTAGGACCGATGGTGAGTTAAACGTTCTTTACCCCTTTTTTGTGTGCGTTTGCTTGATTTATGGCCAAATAGGAAATCAACACAGGTAGTAGGCCAAAAGCTAGTACATATTCACTGTTCTCTGATAACATCCTCCATTGCTCCAGCCCCATTGCACGTGTTATTTTTTTAAGATAATGGGATATGCATTCCAGTGGTGCAGTGGTTAGCGTGGTTGCCTCACAGCAAGAAGGTCCTGGGTTCGAACCCCAGGTCGTCCAACCTTGGGGGTCGTCCCGAGTCGTCCTCTGTGTGGAGTTTGCATGTTCTCCCCGTGTCTGCGTGAGTTTCCTTCGGGTGCTCCGGTTTCCTCCCACAGTCCAAAGACATGTAGGTCAGGTGAATCGGCCGTACTAGGTGTGAATGTGTTTGTGTGTGTGTGTGTGTCGGCACTGTGATGGACTGGCAGCCTGTCCAGGGTGTCTCCCCGCCTGCCGCCCAATTAGGCTCCGGCATCCTCCGACCCTAATTAAGATAAGCGGCTTAGATAATGGATGGATGGATGGGATATGCATTTTATGTAAACATCCATTTAGCTGGTAAAAATTTAGCGGGACTGGTGTAATGTTTGGATTCAGCTGCCCCTGAGGCAGCTTGAGCAAAGATTTTCCACCCTCCAAACTATGTTTTTTAAGCCTGTGGAACCATACCATGTACACTGAACACATCTTTCATCTTTGCTGACAGGGTCCTCCTGGTCCACCAGGTCCAAGAGGTCCTCAGGGTCCCAGCGGAGCTGATGTAAGTGTGTTTCCACACAATGATTCTGTGACCAACAGTCTGCAATTACACTTACAATTTCAACACCGGTCAGTAGGTAAGTGCGGATGGTTTTCCCCCGCACTTAACCTACTGACTGCTGTTTTGTTTCATTGGTTAGTCGCTAACAGAGTCTTCATGTGTCATCCGCAGGGCGCACAAGGACCCCCTGGTGGTATCGGCAGTATGGGAGGTAATGGAGAGAAGGTGAGAGCCGCTCATATCCAGATGATGGTCAATGCAACTGTCTAGTCTTTCTGCAGACATTTCCTTTTCTTATCAAACCATTGTTGTCTGTAAAGTTTTGGATATGAATTCTTGAATTCTTTGCAGTTAATGTTTTTGACTCCAAATTTCACTGCCGCCATGTGAAAACTCACAACAGGGTTTAATGTATACGAAAGCAAATGTTTTGAAACTCTGCACACTCTGTATAAAGGTGAAAAATACAAATCCAGATGACATTTAATCTTCTATTCAGCATTTTAATTGGCTGAAAATGCCCAACTCTGTAATCGGTGTGATAATCTACATTTTCACTGTGCCTTCACAGGGAGAGACGGGTGAGGCCGGCAACCCAGGATCACCTGGAGAGCCTGGTCGTGGAGTAAGTACTCCTTCCTGTCAAATCCAGATGTGTTTTGCTCTGCTGTCTCGCCTCAGTCCAGAAAAACACCTTGTAAAGAATAATAAGTACTATGAAGACTTGTGTAAACACTAGTTTGATGAAACTGCTTAGTGCGCAGCTTAAACACCACCGAAGCCATATTTGGTCATATGCACCGACAATACTAATTACCCCAGGTGTTTTATTCTCCCCTTATGTTATTGTGACTGTTTAGTTATCTGCTTGTGAATATCTCTGAGCACAGCTAATGAAGTTATGTTTAATATCTGTCACTTCAGCAGTGGGGGTGTTCCACCTTTTGCTGCCTCACCTCCATATTATATTGAAGTGTAGCCAAGCGGGAACCCGGTGGCTTTTTTAGCAGATAATTAGATTGGCCATATATGGAAACCCCCAACATGGTAATATCATTTACCTAACCAATGGGGTTCTCGTTGGTTATTCAGACGTGCTTGCGGACAAACACAGCCTGATATGGTTTAGTACAATGTAACGGGATGATCCAATATCATTTTGTTGTTGTGTTTCATTATTTGATTCTTCAAATATTTGATGCCCATTACCTGTGGTTCTGTTTGAAATCATATCAAGTACATATATTTACATCAGGGCGGCACGTTAGTGGTTAGCGCAGTCGCCTCACAGCAAGAAGGTCCTGGGTTCGAGCCGCGGGGTAGTCCAACCTTGGAGGTCGTCCCAGGTTTTCCTCTGTGTGGAGTTTGCATGTTCTCCCCGTGTCTGTGTGGGTTTCCTCTGGGTGCCCCGGTTTCCTCCCACAGTCCAAAGACCTGTAGATCAGGTGAATCGGCCATACAAATTGTCCCTAGGTGTGAATGTGTGTGTGTCAGCCATGTGATAGACTGGCGGCCTGTCTGGGTTGTCTCCCCACCTGCCACCCAATCACTACTGGGGTAGGCTCCAGCATCCCGTAACCCTGAGAGCAGGATAAGCGGTTTGGATAATGGTCTGGATGGATATTTACATCAACATTACATGGAAATCTCCCCATGACATACATGAGAATTGTTTCAGTATCTTTGTCAAAATCTAATTCTCTGGGGCATCCGGGTGGCATCGCAGTCTATTCCGTTGCCTACCAACATGGGGATCGCCAGTTCGAATCCCCATGTTACCTCCGGCTTGGTCAGGCATCCCTACAGACAAAATTGGCCATGTCTGCAAGTGGGAAGCCAGATCTGGGTATGTGTCCTGGTCGCTGCACTAGCGCCTCCTCTGGTCAGTCGGGCCTCCTGTTTGGGGAGGGGGACTGGGGGGGAATAGTGTGATCCTCCTACGCGCTAAGTCCCCCTGGCGAAACTCCTTACTGTCAGGTGAAAAGAAGCGGCTGGCGACTCCACATGTACCGGAGGAGGCATGTGGTAGTCTGCAGCCCTCCCCGGATCAGCAGAGGGGGTGGAGTAGCGACCTGGACAGCTCGGAAGAGTGGGGTAATTGGCCAGATACAATTGGGGAGAAGGGGGGGGGGGTCTAGTTCTATGTCTACATATCTCTATTGATAATGAATTCAGTAGCGCTCTTAGTAAGGAGCAGCACGGTGGACTGGTGGGAAACATTTTTGCCTCACAGCGAGCGGGTTTTGATCCCAGCCCCTTTGTGTGACGATTGCATGTTTTACACATGTTGGCGTGTGTTTCCTCCAGGTACTACATTTTCCTCCCACAGGCCAAAGGCGCTCATGTTGGATGAACTGGGGGCTCTAAATTGACCATTTGTGTGAATGGTGCATGAATTATTCTGTGTGGAGGAGGAGTGATGGACTGGGAATCTCTTCAGGGTGTCATCCTGCCTTCCACTCGGTGCTTGTTGGATAGACTCCAGCCCCCTTAGACCCAGAATTGAATGAAAGCATGAAAATGCTTATTGCAAAATCAACACATACAAATTCCAATGATAGCGACTAAACTGGTCGTATATGTGTCATCAAATTATCCAAACACACACCTATATCTGTAGCCATTCACATACAACGGAGCCAATTGGTTTCCAATATCTTTCTAAAACCAAAATCAGGTGTCTGGTGCATATCCTGAATCTTGAACCCAATCATTTCAAATCATAGCCCTGCCATCAATCTAGACTAAGCAGTTGACTCAGGCTCATCTCAGCCCAGGCCCAGGAATAGGACCCCTCCTCGAGCCTGAGTCCATTAGGTTATATTGACGTTGCCATCTGCCGCTGTGTATCTGTTTATAATGACAGATAGGCCTTGTGTCACCCGGCATGCTGGGGTCGATTGGAAAGGTGCCGTGCTGGCATTGACCACAGAATAACTCCGCTCTAATGCGCCAACTAACGATCTCTCTTAAGTGGCTTGTAATTACTCCTTACCTACTGCTCAGAGGCACAGCCGTGACTTTTAGACAGCAATTCCTTCTGTAGCGAGGGAAAGACTACTGCAAAAAGTTTATTGGATCAATCATGTATGTTGAGAAAAAATTAAACTATCATCTGGCATTTCATTTATAAAGGAAAATACAATAAATGATTTGCTGCGTGGCCTTTATGTTCACTTTTGGTTTCTGGTGTCTGTATTTAGGGCCTTTCTCAGCACAGTCCGCTGCATCTATTGATGCCAGTAGAAGTGACAGGTTGAGCATGCCTTATTTAGCATGGTGTTGTTGCCACTGTGGCTCCTCTGACACCAATGATGGTCCAGATGCAGTCGTCATGGTCAGTACTCTCTCCCCAGGGCCCAAAAGGAGAAACCGGCGAGAAAGGCGAAGCCGGCCCACCTGGAGCTGCCGGGCCCGCGGGTGGCCGTGGACCCTCTGGAGATGATGGCCCCAAGGGTAACCCTGTATGTCAGCTTCACAGACACCCACGCCCACACACCCATAGCTATGACCAACGCCATTATTATAACTCTACATAATGCTGTGTCAAATGTTCTGAGTCAAGCTTAGTCCTCATTTTGACTCACACTGTCTGCAGGGCCCTGTGGGATTCCCTGGAGACCCTGGACCCCCTGGTGAGCCTGGTGTTGCTGTAAGTGCTACATCTGAAACTAAATTAAAGATATGTTATTATTTCTAGGGTAGAACACCATGCGTATCACCAAACAAACAATGTTCTTTTCATAATTAATGTTTGATGCCAGTAAGAGTGATATATTGTTAAAAACTGAGAGTTAAGATTGTATTTATTGTCAAGTTTCTTTTTTGTTCTTTACACATTTTCTTGCTTCCTTTCCTTTTGGTATCAGGTGGGTTATTGTGTGTTTGTTCTGTCGGATGTTTTTACTTTGTTCTTCCTATTTTTTGAAGTGAGCTTTTTTTTCTTCACCCTCGTTCTTTGTGGGGGTTTTTTATCTCCCCTGAAAAATGAATTACTTTTCTTCCTCTTCTTTCATAGCTTTGTCATTTGTAGACAGGTACACTCCACGCCGTTTGCTCAAATGGCATGGCACCACATGAAATATAACCAGTTAGTATAATGCCGAGGTGGAGTAATGCGTTCCTGTATTCCTCTCAGGGCGTGGATGGTTTACCGGGAGACAAAGGGGATGACGGAGAAGCCGGTCAGCCTGTGAGTCTACTGTCATTTACATCCTTTGTTTACATGTCACTGTTCACACATTCAAACAGCAAATGTCAGTCGTAAGTCTCATTTTGAAAACATCCATAAGTCACATTCAAACCCCTGGCTTTGTATTGAATTTAAATGCTCGGTTCCCCGAGCAAGGTGGCCTGTGCCAGTGATCAAATTCTCATGCACAACAGCACTTGTAGTGGTCACAGACCATACACACAGTTCATACATTATATAGCTCCGCTTAATGTCATTCATCTGTGAACCTATATATAGATGCAACACACACATATATATATATTACAACAATATTAAAATGCATAATTGGTTAAATTTATGTCAGGCTTTCAGTCAGTTCACTTCATATTAAGTCAACTAACGCAGAGATTCTCATATTCACTCAAAGAATATGTTGACAACGAATAACTACTTAAATCATTGTTTAAGTTTACTGCATTTTTTTTATCTTTAGATTTAAAAATGACTACGATTTGACACATACAGTGAAACGGCACAGTGGCGCAGTGGTTAGCACTGTTACCTCACAGCAAGAAGGTCCTGGGTTCGAACCCCAGGGTTGTCCAACCTTGGGGGTTATCCCAGGTCTGTGTGAAGTTTGCATGTTCTCCCCGTGTCTGTGGTGGGTTTTCTCCGGGTGCTACAGTTTCCCCCATCATCAAAAAGACATGCATCTTAGGGTTAATAATCCTGTCTGTGCCCCTGACTGAGGCAATGGCAAGACGAACTGGAGTTGGTCCCCAGGTGCTGCACGGCGGCTGCCCACTGCTCCTAGCTACACAGGATGGGTTAAATGCAGAGGAAGAAGTGCCCCACGGGGATTAGTAAAAAAGTAGTAAAAAAGTAAAATACAGTGAAAAAAAAGGATAAGGTGAGAGGAAAGCAGTTGAGAACATTGATGTCACCATTTTAATCCTGCTTTTCATTGTTAATGTTATCAAGTATAGCCATTTATCAAGAAAAAAATTCATTTAGACTAAAAACACAGATAATCTAGTCTGTAACGGTATAAGAACCATGGAAACTTGGTTCCACTTTAAAAAGTTCTATAATTAGCTTCAATATTGTACTATCCATCATCGTGAAACAGAGAGTGTCATCTTTTTCAAATGGTTGAATGGTTTTCATATTTAGACAAAAAAAAAATAACTTCAAGTGGATTTAAGTTTAATGCGGTATCTATTTCAATTTAGGGCCCTCCTGGACCATCTGGCGAGGCTGGAGTACCAGGACCACCTGGCAAAAGGGTGAGCGCATGAGCAAAATGATGCATGAGAGTACGCTCCTCCTGAGAGCATGTGAGATAGCGGGCGGCGTGTGCATCCAGAAGCCTCTTAGCTAGCCGGTGTAGGCTATTACAACTTGTTCTGTTTTCAAGTAGATGTGAGCTAACAAAATCACAACAAACCAACAAAAACAAAACATTAGAAGGTACCAGACAAAGCTCTGATGAGCTGACTGTTGAAAAGCGGCTGGTAATTAGAAATAGAGATTGCTCTGGAACAGAGTATTGACCCATTGTTAAGTTTGACTGGCAGTAATGTGAAGGCAGTTTTGCTACCTACTAAAACCAGGACATTAAGTTGTCACTTGCAGCTCTGGCAGTGACCGTTGTTTCTGTCGGATCAGACCTGAGCAGAGATTCTTTCATTTCGCTGACATAGCATCTTTATGTTCCCTTCCATTTACAGTCGTGTTTTATTGTTGGTAATAAAGCACCACGGTAATGTGTCCTAATGAAAGGTTGACGCAACACGGCAAAGTGAGCGGGGATATTTAAAGTTAATTTATCCAGTTTCATTCACTTCGGAACGGAGGTGTCTTGGTGCACTGCAGAGCTTACCTTCAATAAAGTCTACCTCAGTGACGGAGCCAAATGTTCTGCACTGCTGCTGTTTATATATCCTCTGTTATATGGTAACACAACATGGCACAAAAACTCATGTCAGCTGTCAGCTAGATCGATGAAGATAGATAGACAGACAGACGGATAAAGGGCATCCGGGTAACGTAGCGGTCTATTCCGTTGCCTACCAACACAGGGATCGCCAGTTCAAATCCCCGTGTTACCTCCGGCTTGGTCAGGCGGCCCTACAGACACAATTAGCTGTGTCGGCGGGTGGGAAGCCAGATGTGGGTATGTGTCCCTGTCGCTGCACTAGCGCCTCCTCTGGTCGGTTGCAGCGGCGCCTGCTTGGGGGGGAAACTGGGGGGAATAGCGTGATCCTCCCATGTGCTACGTCCCCCTGGCGAAACTCCTCACTGTCAGGTGAAAAGAAGCGGCTGGCGACTCCACATGTATCGGAGGAGGCATGTGGTAGTCTGCAGCCCTCCCCGGATCGGCAGAGGGGGTGGAGCAGCAACCGGGATGGCTCGGAAGAGTTGGGTAATTGTCCGGATTCAGTTGGGGAGAAAATGGGGGGGGGGGGGGTAGATAGATAGATACTGAACTCTTCACAGCTATCATCATTGGAGAAGGATAAAAAAAAGATGATGGCACATGTTGAAAAATGGATAATCATAATTTGCTCTGCTAAATATGTTTCAAAGTATGCACCTTTAGCTCAGACACCAGAAAGGTGTATGGACATTAATCTCTCTAGCTAATCAGGATCACACAGCTTATGTAGATACTTTAGTTTGTTTGGCCTGAGGATGATCAGCAGGTCCACGATAATTCGCCCACCAAACAGCCAGAGTCAGTGGTGCTTTGTAAGCATTAGATGTACTAATTTGCATGTTTCTGGGGAAATTCTGTGTCGTGAATTTGATATTATGGCTTAAAAAGGTTGACTGTGTATTTGAAACGCTCCATATGGAAAGTGCTGTTTGGTCCAGAATTTGTATTCTGAGAGATGGCCGTACAGGTGAATGAGGCCGCGGAGCAAATTAGACCACAGGTTCATGTCCATATTAATGGACCTTGTTGATATGATGTTCTTTCATCCTTCACTTTGGTAATTTCAGTTTAGTCTCTTCCCCAATATCGCTCCTAAATTGACTCAGGCCTGGTGGTTACTGATGCATGGGGATGCTTAGCTGTATTATCATACACATGCGTTTATGTACTCATGCACAAGCATGCGCACGCACACACACACACACACACAGAAAGCACTTGCAGACATTGACAGACAGGCAAACATTGGCAAACTTACTACTTACAAACACACATTCACAAATGCATGCACACTGACACGCACACACTTACACACACGTGCTTGTGTGAATAACCTACATTAAAGATTGGCTTTTTTTTTTTTGGTCCATTTGATTACAGTTTCTAATGCCCAGTGGCAGCCCATTTGTGAAGCTTTGACCAGAGGCCGTGTGGTAAAAATGCAGACGTGCTTTTAGCCACCACTTATTGTGTTTGGAATGTAGGACAATTTTCTTACACTGTTGTTGTTTGGTACTGAATGAACCTCTTTGCTGTTGTCCAAAGTCAGAGTTACTATTTACATGGAATCAACTACTTGACTGCAGAGCTTGTACAGTAAATGTTTAATTCCTTCTCTAAGTATGCTCATGTATTAGTTAGTTAGTTAATTAGTTATATTTCACATCATGACATCATATTGTCCCACCCTTCTCAGGGACCCATTGGACGACAAGGTCAGGAGGGCAGACAAGGAGAGAAGGGATCCAAGGTAAGTCCTAAATGATAAATTGCATTCATCTTAAACTCCCTCTTTATCTTTGATGTTGGAAATCATATTTTATCCATTCAACTTTGGAAGGATTGGTTCATGGATACCAGCGTTAACTGTGGCGCCTCCTCACCCTTCACCTGGCATCCATGTCGGAGGTTGAATTTTCAATAGGTGCATAATTTCGTGAGGGATTTCAACATAAAACACTGCTTTAGTAAGAAATTGGTCTCACTGGAGAAAAGTTGGGATTCCTTGACGCTAACGTTAGATTTGATTGCTTTGTTAAATCTCATAATGTGCTAATGTTTGCACAATGAACCAGAATCAAATTGGGAAAAGCCCTTTTTAAGTATAAGCTTTAATGAAAATGAAAACATTTCTATCTCAAAATCAGCTGTTTTAGAGTAAAGGACGCACAGATATACACGTACATGTGCACATACACATACACACATAACATGGATAAATCTCTGACAGGACTTCTTTTATTTATTCTCCCTCAGTCTCCATCTGTCATTTTTCTTTCACACATGCAGTCATGCACACACAATTTCACCCTCACAAGTGCACATTCTAAGCACACAGGTAAAGGATTAAAGTTGATTTGATGGAGACAAGCCAGACCCCGTGTGGTGGGCCTGTGTGGTGGGAGTGTCAAATGCAGGCCTAATTGGCTGTCAGAACAATTTAATCCTCTTAATTCTATCATCCTAGCCAATATGACATATCTGGAACCAAGACACACAAAGGCTCCCTGTTGCTCTTCAAGAACAATAAATGAGATCTGGCAACAATTGATCGTTCCGAGCTTTTGAAGGCAACTCGTGCAAAAGATCAGACCAGTGAGGCTATAGGCATCACCATCTCTTTAATTACTAACTACAGAAAAGGTCTCGGTGACATTTGTGTAGAGACATATTGACAATGATTGTATGCACACAAAAGCTACTGGGACAACTGGACATCACTTGCAATTCAAAGGTACAATGTAATAATAATAACTTTATTTATATAACACTTTTCTAAGTGCTTTACAAAGAATTAAAACCAGACAAGGCAAAAATAAGAGTAAGACCAAATAAGTAAGAGTAAAAATAAAAAGTATAAAATAAAAACAAATATCAAACATTTATAGAAGCTTTCATAAAAAGAATGTTTGTCTTAGTTCAACAGGAAGAGAGTTCCATAGTGTGGGAGCTCTAACAGCAAAAGCCTGATCACCATTTGTGACAAACCGAGACCTAGAAATAACCAGCAGGGCTCCATCTGCGGATCTTAATGGTCAAGGGGGCGTATACAAGGTCAATAAATCACAAATGTATATGTGGGAGAAAGACCATTTAAAGCCTTAAAAGTGAGCAATAAAATTTTAAAATCAATTCAAAATATAACAGGGAGCCAGGGTAGGGGGACAAGCACCGGAGTGATATGGTCACTCCTTTTTGTGCCAACTGCAGACAGTGGAGAGAGCCCTTGGTGATATCAGAATAAAGTGCATTACAATAGTCAAGTCGAGAATAGATAAAAGCTTGTACAACTTTTTGGAGACAAAAAGTTGGAGACTTCAGCTTGAGAAAGCAATGACTGAACAACATGTTTGATTTGATTATCAAAACTGAGGTTAGCATTGAATATTACCCCAAGATTCCTAGCAGCCTGCTTAAGACCACCAATATTAGTAAAAAAAAAAAAGGGGGGGGGGCTGATGGAGTTTTCGGGACCAAACACAATGACCTGAGACTTATCGTCATTAAATTAAAAAAAAAATTACATCCAAGATTTGATGTCAGAGACAAGTTTGAGATTTGCTAGGGCGCTAGGATCTGTGGGTTTTAGTGGCATGTATAACTGAGCGTCTTCAGCATAACAATGGAGAGCACATCATGATTTTGAATGATCTGGCCAAGAAGCAGCATTTATATAGAAAAGAGAAGAGGGCCAAGAACTGAGCCTTGAGGGATACCACCACAAGTCAGTTGAGCCATCAAGAAGGTAGTTAACAAGAACAGAAAAAGTTCTGTTGGTGATGTAAGAGGATGTTCTGATCGACTGTCTCAAATGCAGCAGTTAAATCTAAAAGAACTAAAATCGAGCAGTCACCTCTGTCTGCAGTCAGCAGTAGGTCATTAGTGACCTTAACTAGAGCTGTCTCTGCTCTAAAACCAGACTGGAAACTGTTAAAAACACTGTTAGTGTTCATAAAAGAAATCAATTAAGAAGAAATTACTCTCTTCAGAACCTTACATGCAAAAGACAATTTGGAGATTGGTCTGTGGTTACTTAGGGACTGGGGATCTGAATTAGGTTTCTTTGGCAATGGGTGAACAATGGTAAAACTGTCTGGAAAAGAACCTGAGTCCAGAGAATTAATTATTAAGAATTTGCAGAATAACGGGGCTGATAGCTGAAAATACCTCCTTTAGCAGCTTAGTGGGAATGATGTCTAAGATGCAGGAGGAGGAGTTCATATTTGAGACTGTACTCGCTAACACTAAAATTGTAAACATAAGAAACATGATGGATATTAGACCAAGTATCACCCAATATATAGATTCAATGCATTTGGGCAACACTGCATATAGCATAGTTGCTCAGCTGCAGGGCAACATGTATTAGGAGCCTGTCTATGCATAGGTCCTGTGAACTGTGGATTGTCATTTAATCTTAAAGAATATATTGTAATTTTGTCATGTTGTCGTCTTTCTACAGGGAGAGGCTGGAGCCGAGGGAGCTGTTGGGAAAACAGGACCCGTGGGACCACAGGGACCACCTGGAAAAGCTGGACCAGACGGTCTGCGTGGAATACCTGGCCCTGTTGTGAGTAGAATAGTGCAGCTGGGGAAAAAAATCCCTTGATTTATACTCTGTGTTGTTATGCTATGCATTGTATGCAGTTGCACAGCTCAGCAGCATTTCCATTGTAAATATTCATTTTGGGCAGCCCTTCAATGTTAAAACCTGATTTTTCCCAGTCTCATTCTCTTCTACTTTAGCACCAGTTTTCAAGCCACTTCGCACATTAACTCGTATGCCCAATACCTTGCCACATACCAAACACGGGAAGGATTTATTCAGCCGTTTTCTCACAGTGAGATGCTTCAAATCAATGTCACAGGATTAAGACTTTTTCATCGGCGACCATTATCTCACGTTCAGCAACACAGATCCTTATGATAATATACCAGTCCATCCAGCTAAGGTTGAGGATGTGCCTTTTGGTGGCCACATTTATGTAACTGGTGCTGAATTTAAATGAAAGTTTAGTATTCTACAATTATAAAAATGACTGGACCATTCATTTTCAATGAAACATTTTTAAGCTAAGCTGTTAGAAAATACTAATAGAATTAGTATTTGACATCAACAAATGAATGCAAGCAGCCAAGATAGCAATTTAAAGATAGCCAGCCAACAAGGCAGCCTGTTTACTCAATATCTCTCTATCAAACTCATATTACCAAAGCTAGCATGGACTATTCAACCACGTTAGCTGGAGCTATCATACCTGAGCGATCAGCTATCAGCATCTCAGTTAGCAAAAAAGCATGGCTAATGCTAGCCAGCTTGCTATCTAACTAGCCACCAAATTAGCTTATTGATAGCTAACCATCTTAACAAATATAACAGAGTATGGACATAGTAGCAGCTGCTCTAGCTAACAGATAAACAAACGGACACACACACACACACAAGGAGGCGAAATACGTTTCGTTAACCTGGAACTCTACAGCATATTGCAGGAGCATTATTTTGCAATAAATGAATGTATGAAGACTGAGCAATTTGGAGAATGGATAGCCTACCAGACAGAGAAAACAAGGTTCTTATTTTCAGGAGCCTATCCTAGGATATGATCATAGATTACTTATAGTTAAGGATGTGATATGAGTCATGAAGATGAGGCAGTGTGGAATGGATCGTAGCATGTGGTGTATGTTGTGTTTGGTGAGAAGAGACTGGCTGTGGCTGGGAATAATTAGGGTACACACACACACACACACACACATCTGTAATCATCCCACAATTGGAAATGAAAAGACGTGTTCTGTATTTTAGAATGAATTCAGTGCAAATCTATGGGAGAGAAATATTACAGGTTCGACTTAGCCAGGGAACCAGACGAATTCCAAATGCTAATTAGTCTGGCTCAGGGGTGGGCAACGTGATCCAGAAAGGGCCGGTGTGGATGCAGGTCTTTGTTCCAACCAAGCAGTTACACACCCGATTCTATTAGTCAACCAACAGTCTTTGCTAAGGACCTTGATTTGTAGACAAAGGTGTGTAACTGCTTGGTTGGAACAAAGACCTGCACCCACATTGGCCCTTTCTGGATCATGATTGGCCCGACCCGGGTCAGGTCAGGCTGAAATCTGTCTGAATGGGGGGGGGGGGGGGGGGCAGACATATATGCCAGAGCTAACGGCGTAATATAAACAGTGCAGGCAGTGCAGTTGCACTAGAGCCTGTTGGGTGGGGGTGGTGTAGAGAGAGTGGGCCCTGCAACAATGTGTTGGGCGGAGAACGGGCCCTTGTGAGTACTTCAGATTACCACCTCAGTAATACGCCTTTGTTCAAAGAAGAACTCACATTAAGTTAAAAACTGGTGCCAGTGGAGATATAAGCCCTCTAAAAGGCAAACCATCTCCACCGTGGGCTTCTCTCTTCTTTTTTTTTTGGTTAAAATAGTCTGTTGAGGGCATCCGGGTAGTGTACCGGCCTATTCCGTTGCCTACCAACACAGAGATCTCTGGTTTGAATCCCTGTGTTGCCTCTGGCTTGGTCAGGTGTCTCTACAGACACAATTGGCCGTGTCTGCGGGTGGGAAGCCGGATGTGGGTATGTATCCTGGTCGCTGCACTAGCGCCTCCTCTGGTCGGTCGGGGCGCCTGTTTGGGGCAGGGGGTGGGGGGGAACTGGGGGGAATAGCGTGATCCTCCCACACATTATGTCCCCTTGGCGAAACTCCTCACTGTCAGGTGAAAAGACGCGGCTGGCGACTCCACATTTATCGGAGCCGGATACAATTGGGGAGAAAAAGGAGGAAAAAAAATAATCTGTTGCAATATATAACAAAATTATATGCATATTCTGAGTAAACTATAAAAACTATAGCTATAAATAACTATTCAGTTAAATGAATAATTTCTTATTTTCTTTGGCATTTTTGTCATATACATATATGCGATGGTGGTTGCTGGGTAATATGTATGTTGTCGTCCAATGTCACGTCTCTATTTGATCATGTGACGAGAGGATACGGTATAGGTGCAAAATCTGAATGTCAGGCCTGACAAGCTGAGCACATCTGCAAGCCGAGCGAGCAGTCATGCCTTTCAGACATGAAAGAGGCAGAGAGAAAAGACAAGAGAGAAAAGAACAGCGGGAGAAGGTAGCAAAGCTCACTAAATGAGATTCCTTTGGCTTTTTTACAAACAGTCGCCAGCTCTCACTCACACACACACACACACACACACACACATACTGAGTCTGATTGACAGTCCATTTTCCCTCCGCCAATTATTGCATGATTAGGAAAGCAACCTTGAACAAATTACTTCATTGCTGGACTCAACATACTGTACAAATGATTTGCATCACAACACGACACCACACGTGTGCAACAGGGGATTTTGAATTGCAGTAATGACACATCGCTGCAGGTGTTGTCGGTTACTTATTTGGAAGTTTACGTAGCCAGCAACAACGATTTCTCCTGACATTTCAGTCACGCAGATCAGCGGACGAACTCGTCTGTTCTGTGAAGCCGACAGCAACAAGCAGCCGCTTAAACTGACTGCAGAAACCGTTAATCCATGTCAAAAATAAACCTAACTTTAGCTCCAGTCAGCTACATATATATATATATATATATATATTTACAGTAGTTCACAGGCTAGTTATCTAGCAACTCGCCTGCTGATGTGTTTTTTACCTACATCCCTTCCCAATAACAGCTATAGTTATGTAAACATTCCAGCTATAGTTGGTTGATTAGTTGATTTGATTGACAGTGTGTTTATATTAACGCGTGTCAGAGCGCGGCCCACGGTTCCGATAGCGTTCTCTTTGGCCTCTCTACTTTCCCAATACAGTATCCTTAGCAACTCGTTCGACTGTAAAATCGAACACATTGTTGGTTAAATATATATATGCCTGGCGTGTCCAGGTGGCATGGCGGTCTATTCCGTTGCCTACCAACACGGGGATCAGCGGTTCAAATCCCCGTGTTACCTTCGGCTTGGTCGGGCGTCCCTATAGACACAATTGGCCGTGTCTGCGGGTGGGACGCCGGATGTGGGTATGTGTCCTGGTCACTGCACTGCACAACCTCCAAGTGACCATTCATAGTCATTCATAGTCTCTCTCTCCAAGTGACCATTCATAGTCTTCAGAGTTGTACAAAGTCACCCACGACTGCTGCAAGATGGAAGTCGCTCTGGAGGGGGGTTTAATATGGGCTATATAATTCATTAAGGGTGACACAATAATATCTTTGTACTTGCTATGTTAAATAAATTAATGTGGCTAAATGTTGTCTAACATTATTAGCCATTATTAGCGCTGCCGCCCTCCCCTAATGTAAATCCTACATATAATATCAGTTTTAAATTGTTACTTATACAATTGTAGAGTGCATAATGTACATTTGACTACCACCCAAAGTCAGTTGCATAGTGCATCTTGGGTATTTGGCCTGGCCTAGGGCATTCACAATCACAAGGTCACCAGTTCTATCCCTAATGGTAACCATTTGTCGTGCCTCCTCTCTTTCCCCGTTCTTTCCACTGCTCTCTTCTACCGATTGGAATCAGGAATCGTCATTTCAATCATGTACTTGTGTACACAAAAGAAACAAAATTTCGTTTCTCCCAGCCCACAGCAGTGCAACACAAAAGATAAAAACACATATCCAAAATGACACCACCAAAAACAGAGAGAACAAAGCAAAAAAAAACAAAAAAAAACAAAAAACAGAAACAGTTAACAACACAGTCCATTTAGCCACACAGTCCAAAAATTCCACTATCCAGAGAGCGAACGCCAGCCAGGATGACTGTGGGAACTGCCGGTCTGCATGGGCTAGCAGTTAGCCTAGCCTGCCCTGCTTCCGCGTCCTGTCAGACCACCCTCGGTGTTTCCTCTACAGGTGCAGCTCTGGGCAGGGCCGTGGTCCTTGGGCCCACCAGACGCACCAGACCAGGTTCTCTCAGCCAATCCAACGCCAGCTCTCCCAGCCATCAAACGAAAAACATCGGCAATCAAAATAAAAACGTCAGCCGATGACACAAACTTGGACACACACGTAGACGTCGACAAAGACACTCCCCTAATATACAACGTTACCATTTCATTTAGCAGACGCTTTTATCCAAATTGATGTACACCTGAGAGTTAATACAACACAAACAAGAATCTAGTCAGGAGACAACAATATAAGTAAGTGCCAAAAAACCGAGGTTCAGGTCCGATAGGACATAGGTGTCAACAGGCAGTGCACAAAGGCAATGCATAGGGTGCATAGAAGTGGGTTTTTTCCCCCTCAATAAAGCAGAAATATGAAGTATCTTATAAGAATTCACTCGAGGAAGGACTACCAGGGTGGCCCGAGCACCTGTATGGTTGAAGGGTATGAGTTATACATGTCTATAGCCTAATGCATCACAGCATAAACATAAACCTACAGTGTACCTGTTAGTCCAGCTGTGATATGATTTGTCGTAGTACTTGTACTCTGTGCAATGACAATAAAGTTGAATCTAATCTGATTTGATATGAGCTGTGGGATTAATAGAAAAACACACAAAAGTATTTGTACACAATTCACTAACATGGGTGAGAGCACCTACTCAGTATGCCAACATGTAGCTGCAGCAGCGTGTAACAGTCAGATACTACAGAGACGGATGTTTGCTTTGAAACTGATGCTCGTTTGAATTTCCCGACTTTTGCAGCTTTAAACCAAATCAAACATCTCACTTAAAACATAGTTGCTTTTGTCATAACTTGTGCAGAATGCAGGGGGGCTTACTCTGCAGTGTTCCATTCCAAAATACTAATACTACCTCGCTGAAGAGCTCAGCAATTACAATCCAGTTTGAAATAACATTTTGTCAGTTAAAGACTTGGGTTACTTAGTCTTAATCAATAAATAAGTCAAACTTAGAGTGAGGGACAACGGAACAGACAACCATCTTCTAAGAGGGCGCGTGTGGGGGCATCTGGGTGGCATCGTGGCCTATTCCGTTGCCTACCAACACGGGGATCGGCAGTTCGAATCCCCGTGTTACCTCCGGCTTGGTCGGCCGTCCCTACAGACAAAACTGGCTGTGTCTGCGGGTGGGAAGCCCGATGTGGGTATGTGTCCTGGTCGCTGCACTAGCACCTCCTCTGGTCGGTTGGGGTGCTTGTTTGGGGGGAGGGGACTGGGGGGGGAAATAGCATGATCCTCCCATGTGCTACAGCCCCCTGGTGACACTCCTCACTGTCAGGTGAAAAGAAGCGGCTGGCGACTCCACATGTATCAGAGGAGGCATGCGGTAGTCTGCTGCCCTCCCCGGATTGGCAGAGGGGGTGGAGCAGCAACCGGGACAGCTCAGAAAAGTGGGGTAATTGGCCAAGTACAATTGGAGAGAAAAGGGGTGCGTGTGTGTATGTGCATGCTCGTGTGTGCAAGGAATAAAAATAATATAAGAAAATATGCATGCATGCATGTATATGAGTGGGCTGGATAGGGGCATGGGTATAAGACGGGGGGAGTTGGGTCTTGTGTTGACCCTGATTCACTTTGATGAACTAAATGTGATGTCATGTGGTGCCGCCCTTCAGTTTGTTAGCCTACTGTTTTTACAGAGGGTGGATACATCAAGTTGTAACCTGACTCTTGTGCATTTTTAGGGTGAACAAGGACTTCCCGGTTCTTCTGGTCAAGATGGCCCTCCTGGACCTCTAGTAAGAGACTGGCCCTCTATATCTCCAACATCTGTCTATTCTTTCATTTCCCAGTCAGAGCTGTCGTAGAAGCCCAAAGTCAAATGCGGCGCTGATTGACATAGTGCTGAACTGTTGATCCATCGCTTCGAGGACCCATTTTGTAAAGTAAAATGTTTTGCTCCTATCAGCTGTCAGAACAGCACATGGGAAACTACAAACTATGCAGCCAGCTATCTAAAAGACATGATCTCTGGACTCACAATATACACGTTTTATTCTGATAACATTCAGGGAAGAATAGTTTGCTCCAGCTCTCATTGGAGCCGGAGCAAACGCCATCACGGCTGCTAGTGCTTTAACAGTTTCATTCCAGTTCACTGGCAGGCGGGTTTGAAAAACTGATTCTTTCTTTCCGCAGGGACCCCCTGGACTTCCTGGCATGAAAGGTGACTCTGGATACAAAGGAGAGAAGGCAAGATAGTGTTATGATGCTAATCTCAAATTGCCTCATTGTGTATTTCTCATATCTGCTCGGCACCTTATCCGAAGCGTCCGAAGTAAGCAAACATCTAGCGCCCGCCGTCTACCCTGTTTCTTTGTTGACTTTCCCTGTGAGCTGAAGAAAACCTTTCCCCAATATGTCGTTTCAACATAGTGATTTAATGCCATGAATGAATATGTATTAGTAAGGAAGCACTACAATATCATCTTTTTTATGGTCATTGGTTTAATGCCAGCATGCCAGAGTCAAATGGGATACTAGCAGATGGCCATAACTCTGTCTAGCAGCAGGTGCCGAGGCAGACCACCATTGTTAAATATGACAACCACTATAAACAGAGTAATTATTTATAGGCAGAACTAAGACACTGTTCTCACCCACTGGCCAGACATTGTTCATAAACTTAAAAGTGGATTGCACATTAGTTCTACTCTGAATTAGGGCTTTAATTTCCTCAGCATTTATGTAGGATATGAATGGACCCGAGTTATAAATTCTTATATATGCAAATTACTTTAATTTTGTGAAACAGAATATCTTTTTTTTACAATATCCTCTCTAATTTCATTCCATTTTTCTTCTTTTTCTCTCTCTTCTCCTGCCGCAGGGTCACCCAGGTCTGATTGGTCTCATTGGACCCCCCGGTGAGGCTGGAGAAAAGGGAGACAGAGGTCTGCCTGGACCTCAAGGTTCTGCTGGTGGAAAGGGAGACGCTGTAAGTCGATCTGCATCACGCAAGTTTTCTGCTGCAGCTATGAGCTAGTAAATATGTGTTTGTGTTGACTTCATGTAGAGCTCATGGGTGAAACTGATCCCTCCGGGTTTGGAGTTATGCATTTTAAATGTCTGAAGACATGTGTTGCTGTATGGCGTTTTGGACAGACTCATCCATCAAATGGCATATCTTAAACGGCTTCGCTGGGCTTTTGTATTGTGATCGATGTGTTCTGTTTTTTATCGTAAGGGTATTGGCGGTTCTTCTGGCCCACTTGGCCCTCCCGGCCCCCCTGGAATTCCTGTAAGTTCTTCTTTCTGTCAACCAAATGAGACATTTTCACATTCTGTCACAAGCACTGCTGTTAACATCTCCTAATAATTTCATGTCCTCAGGGCCCTCAAGGATCGAAAGGATCCAAGGGATCATCTGTAAGCTATGGTCTTTCTCTTTGTTTGTACATTCGTGTATCATGTATTTCTAAGACCTGAAAGTCACGTGACAGGGTTTGCCCTTCACTTCGCTCATGCTTCTTCTCTGCACCATCCAGGGTTCAGCTGGTCAAAAGGGAGACACTGGAATGATTGGACCGCCTGGACCACCTGTAAGTTGATCATTCTATTTGCTATTAAAAATAGATGCACTCCTCTCTCTGTATGTTGGTACTTTTGTGTTCATTTGATTATATGGGACTGTACTTGTCTAAAGGAAATATTAATATGAATAAATGAATAAATTTAAGTAACTGCATATAGCTGCCTAAAGAAGCCAGAAGAAACTTAACCCCCTGTGGTAGGGAATTTATGATTTGCTGGAAAGCCTCTAGGTTTAAAGGGATTTGAACGGGCGTGGCGGTCTATTCCATTGCCTAGCAACATGGGGATCACCAGTTCGAATCCCCATGTTACCTCCAGCTTTGTTGGGCGTCCCTACAGACAGTTGGCCGTGTCTGCGGGTGGAAAGCCGGATGTGGGTATGTGTCCTGGTCACTGCACTAGCTCCTCCTCTCGTCAGTCAGGGTGCCTGTTCAGGGGGGCGGGGGAACTGGGGGGGAATTGCATGATCTTCCTACACGCTGTGTCCCCCTGGCGAAACTCCTCACTGTCAGGTGAAAAGAAGCGGCTGGTGAATCCACATGTATCGGAGGAGGCACGTGGTAGTCTGCAGCCCTGCCCGGATAGGCAGAGGGGGTGGAGCAGTGACCGGGACAGCTTAGAAGAGTGGGGTAATATGCCAGATACAATTGGGGAGAAAAAGGGGGAAAATCCAAAAAAATAAATAAATAAAAAGGATCTGAACTGTGTGATTAAGATATTCAAAAAAGGAGCATGCATACCCTCTGTTGATAAAGAAAAGTGAATTCCTTGCCCCTTGACCTTTCACCCCTGTGTTACAGGGCCCTCCCGGTGACATCATCCAGCCGCTGCCCATCCAGCAGACCGCCAGAAAGACCAGGCGACAGGCTGAGATGCAGGAAGACGAGGCCATGGCAGACTACGGCATGGGGATGGAGGGGATGGAGGACATTTTCGGATCCCTCAATAACCTCAAACAGGACGTAGAGCGTATGAAATTCCCAATGGGCACCCAGGACAACCCTGCCAGGACCTGCAATGACCTGCACCTTAGCCAGCCTGACTTCCCAGATGGTGGGTTGGAGACTAAACTAATTTGTATCCTAATGTTACCAACAGGGCAAGATTCAGAAAATGTAACTTAATTTAAAACAAAAGATTATCAGCAAGCATTAGAATATTAGTTCAAATGACCAGAGGCACACACGTTTTGGCTGCCTGTAAAACAACAATATCTAGTGATGTTGTACTAGTGATAGTAATAATTCTTTATTGAGCCCCTTTAACAAATTTCTATTATCTATGAAAAAGCTGTCATAGGAAACATAAAGCAGAGATATACAATACACAGAGCTCTACTCACAATAACTGGGAAATACTTTTAAGAGGATAGGTCCAGAACAACCCATCCCAAAGTCCAGCTTACATCAAAGTTTCATTGCAATAATAACAAAGAACATAAGCCTCCTCCTGCAAAACCCCAGGACTAAGTTTTGCTCACTATGGGAGACTCAGCTTTTTATTGTTTTGTACTTCTGCACCCCATTTGTGGGACCCTTTCCCCTGCCAACTGACAGAGACCTGGACTCTGGACTTTTTCAAAAACAACTTTATGAGAACTGGCTCTTCCACTGACAGCCTGAACTCCCTTTAACACAGTAGCTGTCTGATTTTATCTGTAATCTTTCATTCGTAAAGAATAGGTGGAAATAGTGATGATGACATGTGAACTTTCGACAACACTCATAACCAGGCCAAAACCTTTGAGTTAGAGTCTATGTCAAGTCTCTACGACTGACCAGCGTAAACCACAAGACTGTGGAGGTCAGGTGGGGTCGCCTTCAATGATTATAGATAAGTGACCTGTAGAGTGATGTTGACACAGTATAACCATAAAGTGGGGAATAAGGCCTTAAAAAAGGAAAACGAGGGCGTCCGGGTGGCGTGGCGGTCAATTCCGTTGCCTACCAACACGGGGATCGCCGGTTCGAATCCCCGTGTTACCTCCGGCTTGGTCGGGCGTCCGTCCCTACACACACAATTAGCTGTGTCTGTGAGTGGGAAGCCAGATGTGGGAATGTGTCCTGGTTGCTGCACTAGCGCCTCCTCTGGTTGGTCGGGGCGCCTGTTCAGGGGGGAGGGGGAACTGGGGGGGAATAGTGGGATCTTGCTGTCAGGTGAAAAGAAGTGGCTGGCAACTCCACATGTATCGGAGGAGGCAAGTGGTAGTCTGCAGCCCTCCCTGGATCGGCAGAGCGGGTGGAGCAGCAGCCAGGACCCTTCAGAAGAGTGGGGTAATTGGCCAGATACAATTGGGGAGAAAAAGAGGGGGGGTCCCCCCAAAAAAGGAAAACAAGTTAAAAAAAAAGTGAACCTATTGAGAAATGTACATGTAGGAGACATTTTCTCGCTGTATTTACAGGAGACTCTTATTGTGCATGAATACTATTTGCGTGTCCGAGTCAAGTTTGAAGCCATTGGAGGACCATGTTTGTATGTCTTAAGTCCCTTTTCATGCAGCTTTAAGTCCGACTCGAGCGTTTAATGTCCTGCATGACTTTCCCCTCAGGTGAATACTGGATTGATCCAAACCAGGGGTGCATGGGAGATGCCATCAAGGTCTTCTGTAATTTCACAGCAGGAGGAGAGACCTGCATCTATCCAGATAAGAAGTCCTCAGGAGTAAGATATATCCATTGATAGTGCTAACATCCAGTACATGCTAGAACTAGGCCGAAAAGTGTTGCAAACAAGTATGGTAAATAGTACTTGGTTTAATCCCGTCTGAATGCCAAATAGGTGGGCTTCCCCTTCAGATAATAATCAGATGACCAAACCATTAGAGTTAGAAAGTCACAGACAATCAGGGAAATATTTGATCATATGTAAGGATACATTGCTATAATTAGCAAATTTATGGATGTTATCTGAATTGTCCTGATCAGCAAAACACCGCCCAACTGGTACTTCAAGGAGAGTGAAACTAACTCTGAGATATATTTGCACCTATGTGTTTTTGCTGAGAGTTTGTACCTTGCTGTAACAACGATGTCCTCTAGTCCTTTTAGTGTTTCATTGATTGTGTCATTTGTCTGTTCTTTACAATAGGTCAGAATATCCAACTGGCCCAAGGAGGCTCCAGGTTCATGGTTCAGCGAATTTAAACGGGGCAAAATTGTAAGTCAGCCTAAGCAAACAGACCGCTACTTTCTCCACTGTATTGTGTTTCCCTCCAGTAGACACTCACATCATTCTGAGATAAGTTTTCCAATTTTGTCAGTGAATTGCACACTTTGTCTCAGTGCTCATTTGTTGTCTCCCCACCCACTCTCATCTATCCCCGCTCGCTCTCTCCCCTCTCCCCTTGTTAATGCTCCCTCCCTACCCCTCTCCTTTTCCGTCATCGCTCACTCTTTCCTTTTCTCCTCCTTCCCTCTGTCTCTCGTCCATCCGTCTTCCCCTCCCATCCTCCCTCCGATCGCTTCCTTCTTCTCTTTCGTGCTCTCTCTCTCCCCGCCCCCCACCCCAGCTGAACTACGTGGACATGTCGGAGAACTCAATCAACATGGTGCAGATGACCTTCCTGAAGCTGCTGAGCTCCTCGGCACGTCAGAACTTCACCTACATCTGCCACCAGTCGGTGGCCTGGTACGACGCCAAGGCCGACAACTACAACAAGGCGTTGCGTTTCCTGGGCTCCAACGACGAGGAGATGTCCTACGACAACAACCCGTTCATCAAGGCCCTGTCGGACGGCTGCTCGGTGGGCAGACACCTCTTCAGCGTATCATATTTTTGGTTGGATCCTTTTGGTTTGTCACTTAACTAACTCCCTGCTCTGTCTCTCCAACTGCCCATGTAGCTGAAGCAGGGCTATTCCCGGACGGTGATGGAGATCAACACCCCCCGCATCGACCAGGTGCCTATCATCGATGTCATGCTGAACGACTTCGGGGATCCCAATCAGAGGTTCGGCTTCGAGGTCGGACCCGTCTGTTTCCTCGGCTAGACGGCGTCCCCCCCCAATCCCAATACCCCCTCCCCCCGACACCCTCCGCCACCACCACCGCCGCCTCCCCACTGCAGGACAGGGTCAGAGGGCACACGTTCGTTAACACACACACACACACACACACACACACACGCATGCTGAGATCTGACCACATTCGCCTTTCTCTCCTCGTGAGCCAAACCTGTGTTGTTGGGTTTTTTTTTGTTATTTGTTTTTATTATTATTATTATTATTATTATTAAGAAGATCCACTCAAGCCCGTAGAAGACGCGTGCCCCCGGGCCCTGTCGTGTAAGCATTGACCAGGGGAAACTTGCTCCTCGCCCTTGTAGGGCCACAATCACATGACTTTAACTTAGCAACGGGAGTGACATCAAGAAGAGGACATTTGATGCCGTGGCGGACAGTGGTGCAGCAACAGAGAGAGGCCCCACCCTTCCTTAACACCCCCCCCCTTTCCAACCAACAACCACCCTCCCCATCAATGCCTCCCCTCTCTGGATGCTTCAGGTGCCACTCTGAATACAACCACAGAGGTGCTTTTGTGCAGAATCACAAAACACCCAAGGTGCTACAAAAAGTGCATTTTGATAAACTGTAATTATTATTATTATTTTGTACAATAGTGTTCCTTTCTGAATCCACTTTCCACACATGCATGTGTCCTGGCTCCTAAGGTTCTAACAAATGTTTTGGTAAGCTATATAGATAAATCTGCAACATACTTGTTTTGAAATGTTGGCTGAGAACTAATTGGCAAGAAATATTACGTTGTCTTTGGAAAGCAGCGAGACCGTATATCAATTAGACCAAAACCTCTTGAATTTGTAAGTACGAAGAAAAGTTCCCTTTGTAAATAATAAACACTTCATGTTTCGACCCCTGTAAGAAGAGTAAAACCGTGATGCAACGCAGCGACCAAATCAACTCATATTTTTTTTGCATAATTTGCAGTCTCTATGTTTCTTACATACTACTTTGCGTGACAAAATAGCAAATTAAGGCATAGAGAGGAAGAAATGGTAATATAAATGTGTTTCTTAGCTGCTGCAATGCAGTATCATTTTAATTACAGTTTATTATTCCAAAAAAAAAACAAAGACTTTATTCTTCCAGATGGTATACCTCAATTGCTCTAAAGTATTGCGATATTTGGATGTTCAACCCCGTATACGCCTTGATTATGTAATTAAGCTGATATACGTGGGTGGAGATATTTTTACAGGGGAAACGAGAAAACAGTTTGTGTAGTTCCACCTGTCCAGTTTGTTTATGAATGCACAAAACAGCCCTTTCAGTACTATTTTTGTAACAATAAGGAAATGTTTTCATGTGGCTTTGGATGGTTCATTCAGAAATATTAAAACTGGATTCTGAACAATGCTGGGTTGAACGTCTGGGTTGATGTCCACCTGCGCGCAGAAACGATTTACGTACATTACTCTTTTTTTTGTGTGATTCTAACGCTGTTTTATAGGCATTGCTTTCCCTCGTCCCGTATAATTTAAGATCAGGAGAGTCAGTGGTACATGTTTGGGTTCTTGCGGGTTGATTTTATTCGGCCTCGTGTGAATCCCAGCAGCCGCCCCCCCCATCCCCGTCTCTCCCACCATTTTTCTCTGACTCAGATTTGACTTAGATCGAGGTCTGTGTGAATCTCCATCTCCCCTGCTTATGGCAACAGTAGCGAAAGACTTCAGAGCCGCTTTCAAATTTTGTGTAATTATGTTTACAACCTATGTATAACTGAAATAAATGTTTGGTGCCTTGCCAAATGCACACTGCAATGGTTTTGCATTTACTGAAAGATAATGTTATTTTGGTTAAAGCCGCAATTATCCGAACAGAGTCCAAAAGTATTTGGCTGTGCATTAATACGTTCCAGTGATGCAATGGAATATTTTATGTCAATACTTGCTGTATCTCTGCATGTTTGTTCAGAGCAGATGTGCAATGTGATTGCACAAATACTGTAATTTGCCAGATGTGGGGTGGTGATAATAACGCTAAGGCTGGGTCGGTCTCATATTAAGTTTAAATGCATCGCTGGGTTTCGTTGTGGGAGTCAGGTTTGACCGTACGAAGCCAACGGGAGTCTCCTACACCGAGTGCGACGGCGCTTCAGAGACCTTATAGTAAACCTCCACCTGCTCTTAGACGAAAAACCTGCATCACTACGAAGTCAGATTCTCAGCATTTTAGAAAAGCAGTCTTTTTTTTTTTCAGGTTAAAGGCCACATGTTGTTGAAATTGGTTTTGAATGGGTGCAATGGACTCCGGGCTGATGAAAAGCACTCTTACCTGTGAAGGACTGTGTGAAATATTCAAGTAAAAATGATGAACAATACCAAACATTGTTTCTGGTGCTTCTGCCATGGAGCTGCCGCAGACTATTCTATAGTAACACATGGTGTCACTCCACCAGAGCTCCAGGGTCAACACGTCTTTGAATTCAATTTGTTCACATTGCAGTCTAACAAATATGTTGGGTTTTTTTTCTGTTTTTCTTTTTCTTTTCTTTTCTTTTTTTTGTTGCATAAGTTGCATGTGTAATATTCTTCTGGAATTACGTTTGTTTAGTGAAATGAAATGGTTATGTATTTTACAGCAACTGATTCACCGACAAATACAGCCAGCCCATCTGATATTTACCTTGTGGAGCTTTTATCACTACTGGAGAAGTATAATCATCTTCTTTTTCTTTTTTTTCATGTAGAGTTTCTCCATTTCGGTTCTGAATGGAATCGTTAGACTATCACTACTACTACTATTACTTTCGGCTGCTCCCATTAGGGGTCGCCACAGCGGATCATCCGTCTCCATTTCTTCCTGTCCTCTGCATCTTCCTCTGTCACACCAGCCACCTGCATGTCCTCTCTCACCACATCCATAAACCTCCTCCTTGGCCTTCCTCTTTTCCTCTGCCCTGGCAGCTCCATATTCAGCATCCTTCACCCAATATACCCAGCATCCCTCCTCCACACATGTCCAAGCCATCTCAATCTTGCCTCTCTTGCTTTATCTCCAAACCGTCCAACTTGAGCGGTCCCTCTAACATAATCGTTCCTAATCCTGTCCTTCTTCGTCACTCCCAGTGAAAATCTTAGCATCTCCAACTCTGCCACCTCCTGTCTTTTCATCAGTGCCACTGTCTCCAAACCATACAACATAGCCGGTCTCACAACCATCTTGTAAACCTTCCCTTTAACTCTTGCTGGTACCCTTCTGTCGCAAATCACTCCTGACACTCTTCTCCACCCACTCCACCCTGCCTGCACTCTCTTCTGTACTCCCCGTTACTTTGGACAGTTGACCCCAAGTGTTTAAACTCATCCACCTTTGTCACCTGTACTCCTCGCATCCTCACCATTCCAGTGTCCTCCCTCACATTCACACATAGGTATTCCATCTTGCTCCAACTGACTTTCACTCCTCGTCTCCAGTGCATACCTCCACCTCTCCAGGCTCTCCTCAACCTGCACCCTACTCTGACTACAGATCACAATGTCATCCGCAAACATCATCATTCACGGAGACTCTTGCCTGATCTCGTCCGTCAACCTGTCCGTCACCATTACAAACAAGAAAGCATACATAAATTATGGGACAGAGTCCTAAAGAGTATTCATCACAGGTTTTTGCATGTGATGTTTCTGCACCTCCAACCTGAAAACAACAACAGCAGAAGTATTAGGAGCCATGGCAGCAACAGCAAACAAATCTGGGTTGTTGTTTTCTGCAGTTGTTTCCCCTACGGCAGTGAGACTTATACACGTGGTGAAGGGTTTCACTCAAAAAAACCTGTATGTCCATTTTCAGAAAACAAAGTTGAGTTTCACGAAAACATCTTTGGTGATTTTGTCCCCCAAAAGTGTTCAGTGGGTTTTACTATCATGTTTGCAGTGTGTGCAGGGTATTAGACGAGGGTCAAGACTAGCTTATCTTATGATCTTCCTTTAAACAAAAACCTTTATCTATCTGGAAATTGTGGGGGGGGGATTCCGCCTTTTTCTCCCCAATTGTATCCCTCCACTCTTCTGAGCCGTCCGGGTCGCTGCTCCACCCCCTCTGCCGATCTGGGGAGGGCTGCAGACTACCACATGCCGCCTCCGATACCACTTCTTTTCACCTGACAGTGAGGAGTTTCACCAGGGGGACGTAGTGCAACTTTCCGTTAGTTTTCACCTGTAGGTTTTTCTCACTTGCTCACCTACAACGTTAACATTCTCAAAACTGTAAGTGCATTACCCACATCCGTTTATACAGCTCACCACAATGTTATACCCCACCTGCAAGAGGCCCTTACTCGCCAAAAATATTTTAACTCATATTTCAAAATTAAACAATTCCACCATTGAAAACAATCACTATCACCAACATGGCACATTCCTTTTTTCATTGCAAGACAGTTCAAGACAGTCAAAATGCCAAAGACTACCGTCAGTATGAGGTGCACCTGCTTATCTGGTGATTATCCAGTTTCGCATTTGTGTGGCTAGCTGAATGGCAAAATAAGACGTTACAACAATACCACAACACTGCCATATATACTGCATGTCTGACAGGCCATGACTGTCGGTTAGACTATTTTACATGTGAGGGCTTGTGTAGTACAGTATGACTGCATTTTGGGGTAAACCCATTCAAGTGAAAAGCAGCGTAATTCGTTTTGATCAGCAAGGCTTACTCGACTGATCACTGAGCCAACTGTAGACAATTGTACTTACGCATTTGCATAAATGTGCTTTAAACTTTGCATTTTGGGTGAAATAATGAGAAATGGCTGTAATGCTGTGAGCCAGAGAGCTAACGGTATAGAGCATTTTGCACATTGTTTTAAGAACATCAGTATTCATTTGAGGGCTGTGCTAAAGCAACTGAGAAGAACCTCAACTCATAGACATGAACTAGACAGTTGGCGACATGTTCGGCATTAGTCAGAGAATGTCCCCCCCAGTATGTATGTATGTATGCATGTATGTATGGTTGCATATGTGTGTGTGTGTGTGTGTATGGGTCTGTCTATCCATCTATCTATCTATCTGACTCTGTTACATCATCTTCAGCTGTGATTCATGTTGCATAGATGTTTTCAACTTAATCAAGAAAAACAAGCCGACTTTCATGAAATCTGTTTCATGTCGGGTGTCTGCATGCTGTCCAAGAGGAGGTCTCGTTTTGCAGTCTGAGTCATTGCATCTGTTAGTGCAACTCTCCCTAAACGTCTATAGTGTCGCCATGGCCCGGCCGGCAAACGCACATATGGTGATAAGTAATCATTGACTTTGTGTAACAATTTGGCTTGCACTGATGGCTGCTGATCAGAAATGATATTTTTCTCTTTTTCGTGTTATTTAATGAAGAGCCACCTGTTATCTTATTTTCTCCCTCCCTCCCTCTCTCCCTCTGTCTCACTCGCTCTCTCTCCCTCCCTCTCTCTCTCTGTCTCACCCTCTCCCTCTCTCTCTCTCTCGCTCTGCTGGCAGAACAAGGAAAGGTTGGTGTTCTGTGAAAATAGCCTCAGCGAACTACCGGAGAAAAATAAAAGGAAAAATCAGAGGGACAAAATCAAAATGATTGAATGATCGAGCGGTAAATAGGATGATAGAAAGAATAATGGAACAACAGATAGGAAGATGGATGGAACCATAGAAGAATAAATAGAAGTCTGCTCCAGAATAAAGCCAAGGTTCCTATACTGCAGAAACATTTACCTGACGAAAGATGACCTAAATAAACAAGATAGATAGACAGATATAGTTGACTCTGATCAGATGGATTACAGATTATAGATTATAGATTACATGTCTACAGACTTCTCTGAAGGCCTCATCCCGTTATGCAGAGGAATATGAAATTCAACAACCAAAAACCTCGACTTTTCATTTTAACACATCGGCTAATTCTGATTTTTCTGTGGCACATGGGGGTTTTAGCATTTGCTGTGAAGCCAATATGTATTCAAGCGGCATATGCCAAATGCCCTACACGATACAACCTTTTCAGCCTGTAAGACAATTAAAATATAACACATTAAATGCAGAGTACACCCAGAGTGGAGAATTTGTGTTGATACGAACGTATGCACAATTTATTCAACTATATTAGCTGTCATGTCTTTTCACTTTAGGCAGTGTTTTGAAGATACAAAAATACAGTTGCAGTAGAAATCCATTAAAAAAAACTTTTCTCCTTACCAAGTGCATCTCAACCAAACAAACAAGCAAAAGAGAAAAAGTTGGGAAAGTAGAAAATGCTTTACTTTCCCTATATTATGCATTAAAAAGCAGCATCACTTATTTTCATTTCATGATATCAATCATATACGCTCTTCAAAAGGTGACTCTCTCATTTTGGGAAATGGCTCTTAGTTCACAGGAACGTTTCATTTATCTCTGCCCGTCCTGTAAATATGCCTGGAAAAACCTTCACAACCAAAGCCCCTGACTTGGGCCAGAGCCATATGGCTTATGTCCTTGAGTTGTCCTCCAGCTAGTCCCCTGGAGTCTGTCCTGCTAACAGAGCGCAGGGAGCCTCGACCCTTGGCTGCAGGAGTTCCCTTCACCCACTGTGGGGCCCATAGGCACTCCAGTACAGGCTTTCATTTAAAGAAGTCAGTAGAGAGAGAGAGAGAGAGAGAGAGAGAGAGAGAGAGAGAGAGAGAGAGAGAGAGAGAGAGAGAGAGAGAGAGATAGACAGATAGATAAGGGGGAGGGGGGGGGTCCGGGTAACATGGCGGTCTAATCTGTTGTCTACCAACACGGGGATTGCCAGTTCAAATCCCTGTGTTACCTCCGGCTTGGTCGGGCATCCCTACAGACACAATTGGCCGTGTCTGCGGGAGGAAAGCAGGATGTGGGTATGTGTCCTGGTCGCTGCACTAGCGCCTCCTCTGGTTGGTCGGGGCACCTGTTCGGGGGGGGGGGGCGGGTGGAATAGCCTGATCCTCCCACGCGCTACGTCCCCCTGGCGAAACTCCACACTATCAGGTGAAAAGAAGCAGCTGGCGACCCCACATGTATCGGAGGAGACATGTGGTAGTCTGCAGCCCTCCCCGGATCAGCAGAGGGGGTGGAGCAGCAACCGGAACAGCTTGGAAGAGTGGGGTAATTGGCCAAGCACAACTTGGAGAAAAGAGATAGATACATAGATCGATCGATAGATATATTAATTTTGGTCTCATCAGACAGATCTTAAAACACAACACAGTACTTGCTGGCATGGCAGAAAAACACATATGCATGCAGATGGATGCATGCATAGATGCATGCAGATAGATGGCTGCAGATAGACCCACCTGTGGATGCCGTGTAAGTACAAGTTAGTTAAGTTCATTGCGGCTCACCTGTGGAAGAACAATTTTCTTCTTTCCTTGAACTCAGCGTGTCCTCGACTGTGCTTGAGCACAACAGCGACCTTCTACAATACCGGCTTAATCTGCCTCGCTCTGGTTAGGATCGCTAGTTGACCGCTAAATAAATTCTAATTCTCATATTCTCACTCAGTAGATGACGGCAGCCTCTCTCGTCAGTGCAGGGTAGCACCGTGCAGAAAAGGTTTTGGTTTGATGAGAGAAAAAACAAAATTTGGTGCAAAACAAAACACAACGTGTGAGTGAAGTAGTAGGTTTTCCTAAGCTCACCACTGCCTATCGTGAGCCGTTGCCCGCCTTATTTTTGCACCCTGCTACTGTGGTGAAGACCGAAACTGCAGCGTCTCGTTTTACCCTGGAAAAGTACTTCCCAACAAGGACCATTACAACGAACAACTGCAAAACTGTTAACGATTATGATATTCACGTTTGAAAGTATCAAGAAGTACACTGGTTTGCAAGTAAATCTCCCAAGATTTTTTGCTTTCGCCTCCGGCCACTCTTGTAGTGCTGCTCAGTAACCACAAGGTGAAAAAGATGACTGACTGTCAGTACTGGGCACGCACTGGGAACGTGCGTGCACGAGGGCATGCGTTCTCCACAAAACACTTGCCCAGGTAAATAAAGGGAAGGAGAAATTAGTTTACATTACAGCAAGCGTGCCAAGTATTTTCCTGCCTACTGAGCAGGAGCATTAGCAAGCATCGGTACTGAACAGGGTGTGTGGGATAATCACTTACTCCATCTACTGTGATTCCCCCCCCCCCCCCCCCGCAAGACACGGAGTACTCAGGGGCACAAATATATCTCATGCACTGGGAATGTTGATAGCTTTGTTGATTTTCAGCCTTTTCTCGGAATCACATCTCGGCAGAATATTTGAATGTCAAAGGGTAAGCCGCGTTCAACATGCATCGACCTCAATTTGAATGGCGTCGTGTGATAAGGCAGGCGGCAGCCACTGCTGTTGCCGGAGAGGATCTCATCGGCGACCCAGGTCATGGTTGACAGAGTATGGCAAGAAACTTCCCTCTCTACTTCCTCTCAAAGACGCTCCTCGAGTTCGGGACACCTTGCATCGGTGCAGCACTCCACCCTCGGCCCCACCCTCCTTCCTGCCTGCTGTTTAGCGGCGGGCCCTGGGGACACCCCATCTTCTCTGGTCGCCCTTTGAAAAAGATCACATGCAGACAAACCAATGCCTGGCTAGACCAGAGGCGGTCAAAGGGGTTGAAAGACTCTGAAATCATATGGAGGAGGGGTTGCCATCACAAGACCTAGAGCCGAGTACCCGCCGAAGCTTTTCTCCCCTGTATCTCCCCTGTCCAGTCCTACTTGCGTTTTCCATGCATTTTGACCAAAGAATAATGAGATGATAACTTTTATTCCTAAAGCACTTTGCCAAACAATTTTATAACCCGCTTGCCAAAGAAAAGCAGCGCGTGCTTTCCATAGAGAGTGCTGAAAAAAGAAATACTGGTGCCAATATACATTCAAACTACATGTGGAACAGGTGAGAGAAAGTTTATTGACACGTTCAAATCCAATTTCCTTCAGTCCATATGTTGTCTGAGCTTGCTTGAACACAAATCTGAAGAAATTTTCAAAAATGAATTTTGCTTTTGGTTTAAATAAGATATGGAGGTAGATGAGTAGATTTCCTCAGGTGAGTTTATCCAAAGTATGGGAGCAGTGGGATCTCTCTCTTCTGGGGTTTAAGTGAAAGCCTGTACTGGAGTGCCTATGGGCCCCACAGTGGGTGAAGGTGACTCCTGCAGCCAAGGGTCGAGGCTCCCTGCGCTCTGTTAGCAGGACAGACACCAGAGGACGAGCTGGAGGACAACTCAAGGACATAAGCCATATGGCTCTGGCCCAAGTCAGGAGCTTTGGTTGTGAAGGTTTTTCCAGGCATATTTACAGGACGGGCAGAGATAAATGAAACGTTCCTGTGAACTAAGAGCCATTTCCCAAAATGAGAGAGTCACCTTTTGAAGAGCGTATATGATTGATATCATGAAATGAAAATAAGTGATGCTGCTTTTTAATGCATAATATAGGGAAAGTAAAGCATTTTCTACTTTCCCAACTTTTTCTCTTTTGCTTGTTTGTTTGGTTGAGATGCACTTGGTAAGGAGAAAAGTTTTTTTTAATGGATTTCTACTGCAACTGTATTTTTGTATCTTCAAAACACTGCCTAAAGTGAAAAGACATGACAGCTAATATAGTTGAATAAATTGTGCACACGTTCGTATCACCACAAATTCTCCACTCTGAGTGTACTCTGCATTTAATGTGTTATATTTTAATTGTCTTACAGAACCCAGCCACTGAGGATGCACAAGCCAGTGCATCCTTAGTGCCGGTCCCAAGCCCGGACAAATGGGGAGGGTTGCGTCAGGAAGGGCATCCGGCATAAAATCTTTGCCAAATCAAATATGCGGATCCTAAATTACGGATGATCCGCTGTGGCGACCCCTAACGGGAGCAGCCGAAAGTAGTAGTAGTATTTTAATTGTCTTACAGGCTGGAAAGGTTGTATCATGTGTAGGGCATGTGGCATATGCCGCTTGAATACATATTGGCTTCACAGCAAATGCTAAAAAAAAACCATGTGCCACAGAAAAATCAGAATTAGCCGATGTGTTAAAATGAAAAGTCGAGGTTTTTGGTTGTTGAATTTCATATTCCTCTGCATAACGGGATGAGGCCTTCAAAGAACCAAAAATGTCAGTAGACATGTAATCTATAATCCATCTGATCAGATTCAACTATCCATCTATCTGACTATCTATCCATCTATCTGACTATCTAACCATCCATCTATCTATCTATCTATCTATCTATCCATCTATCTATCTATCTATCCGAGCCCCTCCCAGACACTAAACGCATGTTTTGTTTTGTGTTCGTCTTTCCTCTCCGCCCCAAACCGCTGATTCGAACTTTAGGCGCCTCCTCTTCCCAGTCAATTAAAGATGGGCGACACACCGCCGATGATGTCACATCCGTAAAGCGGTCCTCCGTCGGCGGCGCCAAACTTTTCCGCCCCCCCCCCCTGCCTCGTCGCGCTCGCGGGCCGCGTGTCTCCACCGCTGTCCACCTGGCATGCGTGCGCGCGCGTCTGCTGTTCCGCTTCTGCTCTCGCTCTCTCTCTCGCGCGCGCTCTCTCTCTCTCTCTCTCTCCTTTCGCGGCGCTCCGTCAGTCCGTGGTGAGCGCGGGGGGGATCTTACCAGCGCGCGGGGGTCGGGGCGGCAAACTTGGGCGAAACATTTGGGACTCAGGAAGAGGAAGAGGAAGAGGAGGAAGAGGAGGAGGAGATTAAAAACGCACGCAAGAGAAAAACAGGTTTGCCTTGAAGAAAATGTCGCTGTCCGCGGTCCTGAACCCGCTATTGTTTCTGCTCCTGTTTGGATCCTGCCCTTCAGCGGTGAGTTTCGCTGAATGCCTTTTCATCTCCCCCCCCCCTCTCTCTCTCTCTCTCTTGCCCCCTCTCTCTCTCTCTTGCCCCCTCTCTCTCTCCTGCCCCGTTCGCGCTTCACTGGGGTATATGGGCACTTTACATCCACGGTGTGGTGTGTCACGGTGTGGTGCGTCTTGCGGTGTGGATGTTTTGAGTTTCCAGTTCAGATTCCAGATGATTCTTGCTGCGAGTGGACGCTTAGGAGACCTCTTGGAAACACTCAGGGACGGTCGATACGGAAGAAGTCCGCCTAGTTTTTCTTTCATGTCCAGATTTGAATGTGTGCCAGTTGCACTCAGTTGTATCCCACGTTAAGCCTGCGCTCGCAGTGGGGGGGGGGGGGGTGGCTAGATATCCCCGATATGCAAAACAGAATTAATAAAAGCAGGACTCGTCGCGGTACATTGACATATGACCTGGAAATCCAGAAGTGGTTAAACGAGGTGGAGACACGCAGCTCTCCTCTCCGCTTTGGCTTCCATCGACCACATGGTACCGTTATTGATCCTGGAGGAGTGCCAGGGACGTAACTCACTTTTTAGGGGGTTTCAGTCATTACAAGGAACAATTACACTGCTGTATCTTGTCCAATTACCTTCTGAAACAGAGGGTGCTTCTCAAAACATGCCACATTTGATATAAGTTAAGCTGAACTCGATGGTTCAGTCTACAGATAATGGTTGTAAACATGCATACTAGCTATCAAAGCTACCCTTTTGCAGCACATAGTAGCTATCATGTGGGTTTTGCTTTTTTTTTTTAGCCTGACTTTAAAACGTGGATGTAAGGGACTATTATAGCAAATTGGAAAGAGCAGCTTCCATATCACCAAGCCATTTGGACTTAGACGATGGTCATTTAGGGCCGTCCTGCCCAACAGGCTACCATCTCTCTGCCAGTGTCTTAATTGTGATGCAGCGCCCTCGCAGACTAACTCCTCTCCATGATTGAAAGTGCTGTGCAGAATTAATGTTTTATGTTTATTCATAGAAACTGGGGGGCATTTGGAGGCAAAGGCAGTATTAATACCATCTTGAGTCAGAAAGTCTAAAAATCGCTGCCTGAAAACAAAACAAAAAAAATGAGGGGGGGGGGTATCCAGCTGTCTGAACAATTTAACGAGCAAAAGCTCCCCATCCCTCGCTCAGAGTTCCCCACAAAAGGCCTGGTCGGAGAGTGCGTCTGACTTGGCCGGGCCACAGATTCGCCTGAATGTGAGGAAAAGTGAGTGCATGGAGAGACAGAGAGAGAGAGAGAGGAGGCAGGATGTGTGTCACTCGGGAGACACAGATTAGTGAAGCTGGCTTCTCTTTAGGAGCCTTCCAAAGCGTAGTAAGGACAAAAAGAGATGAGGGCTGTCCCCCCCCCCCCTTCAATCCCGTTCAGCCATGATGCCATGAGAGGAAGGCAGATTTCAGCTACAGTCACGCCACACCAAGGGACTCGGTCACTCATAGAGTCTCATAGTCCCCTATGCTGTGTCCTCACAGTGCACCACACATGACCCGCAACTCTCCCGCACAACTGCCATGGATTTCTTCTTCTCTCCCTTTTCAGTGGGTTTTTCAAAGCACGACTTCTCTCCAACAAGTCAAATCACCTGCCTGTCCAAACCTACCGTCTTGCTAAAAATGTTTCTGCTTCGCTGACCTTTTACAGTGTAGAGTTAAGAAGATTATTTTTATTTAACATGATATAAATATGAAACGTGCTGAGGTAAAGTAAGGGATGATCTGTGTTTACCTCTGTTCATCCTGTGTAAAATCGCAGTGCTGTGGGTGCAATGGAAATAAACTTCGGTTTCTAACTAAAAATGTTGCCAGACAGAAAGCAAGGAGACAACTGAAAGAGATAACACTTTTTTGATTCAGGATAAAAACTCACTGAAGCGAGTAAAGATAAAAACTCATTAAAGTTAGTACTGCAGGGATAGACAGCAGAAGGTATGTGACTTTAAGGTTCAAATGAAATTCAAAAGAAAGACAGCAAAATGTCAAAAAGTGTTGGCCAGGGTAACGATTTCCTTCTGATTGCCCCGGTCTTAACTGCAGGGCAAGACCAAGTTTAGACCAAATCTTTAGGGGGATGTCCAACTTGAGACCATCCATCCATCCATTACCCAAGCCGTTTATCCTAATTTGGGTCGTGGGATGTGGAGTCTATCCCAGCAGTCATTGGGCAGCAGGTGAGGGAGACACCCTGGACAGGCCGCCAGTCCATCACAGGGCCGACAAAGTCACACCTAGGGACTATTTAGTACGGCCGATTCACCTGGCCTACATTGTCTTTGGACTGTGGGAGGAAACCCATGCAGACACGGGAAGAACATGCAAACTCCACACAGAGGACAACCTGGGATGACTCCCAAGGTTGGACAACCCCAGGGTTCAAACCCAGGACCTCCTTGCTGTGAGGCGACTGCACTAACCACTGCGCCACCGTGCCGCCCAACTTGAGACCAAAGGGGCCAACACTAAAAAACCGACACCAGAACAGCATGTGTCAAATTAAATACCATGACTGTACCTGTAGTGGTCTGCCATCGCAGTAAAAGTCAGCATTTCACCACACAGTAGTATTTATTAAGGCCTTTTTCTCTCCTCTAAAGGGATTTCAGATTTCAATTTTCCAGTTTTTCAGTGACATCAGTTAATAATGAAAAAGAAACCAATTAGATTAGAACGCTCTTTATTCAGCTCCTCGGGGGAAATCTGATATTCATTTTTCCAAAAAAACAAAATAAATTAAAGTCTTATACTTAGCTGTTCTTGAAATATTTTCACGAGCCTGCACTTACCGAGACCAAGTCAAGTCTGAGTCATTATACTGTGAAGTCTGAGATGAGTCAGAGACCTTCAGAATGCAGAATTGAGACAGGATTCGAGGCTCATTAACATACTCGGGGAACTACAACCCTACCGACAAAGAAACATGAGGTGTAATCCACAGCAGTGGAACAAACCAGTGTCCTAAAGGACCACGTGATGCTGACGAGAAACGAGGACACGCAGTCTCGGAAAGGTCAATCGGTTCATCTGGACACGTTTATTGACAGATAGGGTTCATCACTCATCTGAGTGACCGCTTCAGTCTCAACTGACAGCAGGTATCCCCGCCCCTTATAAACAACACAGTGGCATAACGACCGAAAACAACGACTGCAACCCTTCCCCAACCATCATCATCATCATCATCATCTTCTGTGAATAGTACACATGGCCATTGTAACTAGTTAATGGTCACGGCTATATGCGAAACCGATCATTGGTTTCGGTCGTTACGCCACTGTACTGTTTGTAAGGGCGGGGATACCTGCAGTCAGTCGAGACTGAAGAGGTCATTTAGATGAGTGATGACACGTCTCTCTGTCAATAAACGTTGTGTCCAGATGAACCGATTCACCTTTCTGGGATTTCCTTTCCCGGGTTACTGAGCATGCATAAAGACAAGGACAAGCCGTGTCATCCATGTAAAGCACTGCTGTTATGGAGTCCAAGCAAGTTAAGAACTTAGTGAATTTGCGTTCAGCAGATTGTGTGTCTACCTGAGAGCTGTAGAGAGAAGAGCTTCCTGCATATTTGTACCGTTTTCCACGGAAAGGTCACAGTTTGAGCACTTCCAGCTCAATGCTAGGTAGGACCCCTGCGGTGAGCACTCCCACTCTTTGCCAAAGCAAAACAATCTTAACTTTTACTGAAGTGCACACCTCATCAATGTCACTTCAAGTTCCACCAACCGATAAGAATGAAGGAGAGGCGGGCCCGGAGAGGAAACGAGCACTAAATCTACTTTGCCAACGCAGAGAGGAGAAACATAAACAAACTAGAATGAATGCGATTCGTTTCGGTAACAGGAAACTCCCGTTTATTTGGCATTTTGCTCGAATATGATCACAGTATGACTGAAGAGAAAGCGGATGGAAGATTTCTTTTTGTTTCATGAAACTTATCTCGTCGCATATCAACAACCGCCGAGCATCACCTGCCAGCACTCGACGTCTGCTGTCCAAGAGCTCACCTCCAGCGTTGGCGCTGGAGATGTTTCTTAGAGAGATGGGTTCCAGTAGACACGCGTCCTGATTCTACATGTGTTCAGCAGGCACGAGGATTTCAAGGGCGTGTTTCCCTGACTAGTCACAAGCGGTTCACAGTAGGAGAACAGGAACCGGCTGAGAGGGGCCAGAACGAGGCTGACCACCGAGGTGTTCGTCGTCACATTGTACATCAAATTTATGAAAATGTTGCAGGTTCATTGTTCATATTCTCAAGCCTGGCTGTACACAGTTTAACATTAGACTCATGTGGTCCTTTTTTTGTTTTGTTTTGTTTTTTTTTGCTTCTTTGCCCCCTCAACCTCATCCCACACCCTAGCCATAGTGAGAGACTTCCTCTCAGGTCCACGAGCTGCGCCGCATCTGAAAAGCTTCTCTCGGTTTCTTAGGTGAGCGGATGAGATGAGTCAAAATGCCTGTGCTTTTTCGAAGCGTGACATCTCCGGTAGCTCACAGGGAGCCGGTCTTTCATGCACGATTCCAAAGGCTTTTTTAAACTTTTCAAGGATAAATTGAATCAGGAATGAATTGCAACCTTTACGGTAAGCAGAGCAGTAAATCTAACTTCACAACCCGCCAGCTGTCTGGCGGGCGGTTACCAAAATCCACTTGCCACTGTCACTCTTTCACCAGCCACAAGGGTTTCATGAATGTAGAACAACGTTTAGAAGTAGTCTGATGTATGATAAATGGGCCGGTGGAGCAGATGAATGTCTTACCCACACCAACGTTTACCAGCATCTCATTTGTGGCTGGATGCTGGTCAACCTTTTGAGGGTGTGATGTTAACATTAACTTCCCATTCTGAAAATAAACCATGGTGGAAGGTTAAGGAAAGCTGAACCAGTTCCTCTGGACACAGGGTTTGTTGAGGGAAACGTTTCATCACTCATCTAAGTGACCTCTCCAGTCTCAACTGACTGCAGGTGTCCCCACCCTTATAAACAATACAGTAATGTAATGACCGAAACCGACGATCAGTTTCATACGCAAATAGGCGTGACCATTAATTAGAGTATCCCCCCCCATTTTTCTCTCCAATTGTATCTGGCCAATTACCCCACTCTTTTGAGGGGTCCCGGTCACTGCTCCACCCCCTCTGCCGATCCAGGGAGGGCTGCAGACTACCACATGCCTCCTCTGATACATGTGGAGTCACCAGCCGCTTCTTTTCACCTGACAGTGAGGAGTTTCGCCAGGGGGACGTAGCACGTGGGGGAATCACGCTATTCCCCCCCAGTTTCCCCTCCCTCCCGAACAGGCACCCCAACTGGCCAGAGGAGGCGCTAGTGCAGTGACCAGGACACATACTCACATCCGGCTTCCCACCCACAGACACAGCCAACTGTGTCTGTAGGGATGCCCAATTAAGCCAGAGGTAACACGGGGATTCGAACTGGCGATCCCTGTGTTGGTAGGCCACGGAATAGACCGCTATGCCACCCAGATGCCCTAACGAGAGTTTCAATGGCCATGTGCACTATTTACAGAGGATTTGGGGATGTTTGCAATCACAGCACTGTAAGATGGTGACAAATGTACTCTTAGCCCCCCCCCCCCGGTTCAGGGATGGTTGTTCCCTCTTCACATAGATGGCCTCTTTGACTCCCCATTCAAACCAGCGTTCCTCCCTATCAAGGATGTGCACATCCTCATCCTTGTAAGAGTGGCCAGTGGCCTGTAGATGGGTGTAGACTGTGGAGTCCTGGCCTGACGCGTTAGCTCTCCTGTGTTGTGCCATCCTCTTGGTCTGTTCGGTTTCCCTGATGTTCAAGTCACAGCAATCCTGATCGAGCACGCATAAAGACATGTGATGGGATTTATTTTGCATTGCATGCTGGTCCAAAGCTGGTGCTGCTTCTTTGTGTGGTTTCAAGTGTCATGTTTTTCTAAATGCAATTGTAAAAATTGTATGCTTGTAGAACATCTGGCAGCAGGCAGGACACGCTGCACTGTGTCCAGTCCATGGCAGCATCCACACCCAGCCAGTCACACGTTGGGGTTGATGGATGGGCCCAAACTGAACCCAGGGGCCGCTTGCTATTAAGTGACGGTGCTAGCCACTAAGCAGCCATGCCACCTTTCACCTACTCTACCACATTGTACTCTTTATGACACAAAACTTTTTGTTCTTTGGACTTCATGTTGTTCCGCTGCAGAACATACTGGATCTTATAAAACATGGAAAATCCTCACACAAGTCAGGTTTAGCTGCTTCTCTTAGAGGGACCCCGCCACTATTCTTCTCAATGAGGCGCTGCAAGGCCGAGCGGGGGGAAGCTGACGATTATCAGGACTCGGGCTGTTCATCAAGGTCAAAAAACAGTATTTATTGTTAGGAAGAAAACCCACTGGAGACCATTGTACTGTGGACCGAGAAATATCTTTTAACTACCTTGTAACAAAAACTCTTAGTTCCTCAAAATCCCCAACTCTCACTCGTCGGTGGAATCGGTTGGCGTCAACAGATGGGTGGTGGTGGTGCGGGTATTGGGGGGGCGGCGGAACGAACAAACCAAGAGGGAAATAAAAGAATTAATTAATTAAACATAACAGTGTGCCAGGGTTTTATGATAGTCCTATCTTCTTCAATGAATTTATCGTGTGTGCCTGTGTTCTCTATTATATCTGTGTGTGTCGGTCTCTGTATGTATGTATATATATGTATATATGTATGTATATATATGTGTGTGTGTATATATATATATGTATATGTATGTATGTATATATGTGTATGTATATATGTATATATATGTATGTGTATATATATATGTATATATGTATATATATATATATATATATATATATGACGACGCAAAGTTGTTGTCTATGTACGTCTCTATATCTGTGTGTGTGTGTGTGTGGGTGCATGACGTGTCTATGTTTGCGTATGTGTATATGCGTATGTGTGTGTCTGTACTTGTGTGAGAAAGACAGAGAGATAGGGTTTGTGTGTTTGCGGGTCTGTGTGCGTTTGCATGTTTGTCCACCTCTACCTATCGCTTTGTGATGTGTATGTCTGTCTGTATCTACACATGTGTGTGTGTGTGTCTATTCATGTGTCTGCCTCTGTATTGTCTAAGTCGGCATCTAAGACTGTTTTGATGTAACTGTTTTGTGTGTGTGTGTGTGTGTGTGTGTGTGTGTGTGTGTGTGTGTGTGTGATCTATCTCCATCTGTGTGTGTACATGCATGGCGTGTCTATGTTTGCGTGTATGTCTGCTTGTGTGAGAGAAAAAGAGAGATGGGATTTATGTGTTTGCGGGTCTTTGTGTGTGTGTTTGCGCACCTCTACCTATCTCTTTGCGATGTGTATGTCTGTCTGTATCTACATATGTGTGTGTGTGTGTGTGTCTATTCATGTGTCTGCCTCTGTATTGTCTAAGTCAGCATCTAAGACTGTTTTGATGTAACTGTTTTGTGTGTGTGTGTGTGTGTGTGTGTGTGTGTGTGTGTGTGTGTGTGTGTGTGTGTGTGATCTATCTCCGTCTGTGTGTGTACATGCATGGCGTGTCTATGTTTGCGTGTATGTCTGCTTGTGTGAGAGAAAAAGAGAGATGGGATTTATGTGTTTGCAGGTCTTTGTGTGTGTGTTTGCGCACCTCTACCTATCTCTTTGCGATGTGTATGTCTGTCTGTATCTACATATGTGTGTTTGTGTGTGTGTGTGTCTATTCATGTGTCTGCCTCTGTATTGTCTAAGTCGGCATCTAAGACTGTTTTGATGTAACTGTTGTGTGTGTGTGTGTGTGTGTGTGTGATCTATCTCTGTCTGTGTGTGTACATGCATGGCGTGTCTATGTTTGCGTGTGTGTTTATGTGTGTGTCTGCTTGTGTGAGAGAAAATGAGAGAAAAAGAGAGATAGGGTTTGTGTGTTTGCGGGTCTGTGTGTGCATGTGTTTGCATACGTTTGTGCACCTCTGCCTATCTCTTTGCGATGTGTAGGTCTGTCTGTATCTACATATGTGTGTGTGCGCCTGTGTTTGTCTGTCAGCGTCCAAGACCATTTTATTGTAACTGGTGTGTGTGTGTGTGTGTGTGTGTGTGTGTGTGTGTGTGCCTGCCTCTGCGTACAGACCATCAGACCAAAGGAGGGGTGGCAGGTGTACAGCTCAGCCCAGGATGCAGATGGGCGATGCATCTGCACAGTGGTGGCTCCTGAACAGACCCTCTGCTCCAGAGACGCCAAGGGCAGACAGCTACGCCAGCTCCTGGAGAAGGTACGTGTGTGTGCACGTGTCCGCATGTGTGTGTGTGTCTGTGTGCCAAGACTGTCACACACAAGTCAGTTTAACCTACATGCACACACAATAGGCCTGCCCTGTAATCTAGAGACACACAGTTCTCACGCACAAACTGTACAGTACACACAAACAAAGCGGACACGCCTGCATGTTCGCTCTTTTTCTCCTTTCTTTCTCTCAATCTCACACACATCTGCTCTATCTTGCACACAGGCACACACACAAACACACACTGCTGATTCTCAGGGCACATTTCCCATGCAGACACATAAATACACATACATTGCACAAATTTCTATTTTTATTCATATGTCCCCGTCGCCGTAATCCTCAGGGAGATTGCACTGGCGAGGGCCATAACCCCATTTCCCCACTTCTCCTTTCATTCAATGGCTGACACCGGCTGAAAGGATCCGTGTGTCAATCAAAAGATTCCCCGTCTCACGGCAGCATTCTTCTGCTGCGAATAGCCTATCACGTCTGATGTATGGCATGCTGGTGCTGGTCTGCTGCTGACACGTGAAGACACTTGCTTATTTTTCCAAAAAAGAAAAAGGGTTTTATTTCCATTTGTGCGTATTTTTCAAATTTTAATGTAGATTTTGAACGGGTCTCAATGGGCCCAGATTCATGAAATTAGTTCAGTTTAATTAAAATTACTTCAAACTGGAAATCCTCCTGGGCTTTCAATTTAAGCAGAGGTGGCAAATCCAGGTCCAGAAAGTAAAAGTCCTAACCGTGTATTTGCTCCACCCATGTGCTAAACCCAGTTGATTCTAATCAACCCCACTCATCAGCTTCATAGGGTAATGAAATTGGCTGATTTTGTACACGGGTGGAAGAAATACACGGTTCGGATTTGTACTTTCCGGACCTCTGAATTAAAGATGGAAAAAAATCAAAATCCCTATATACATTTGAGTCCCCAGATTCTTTCCATGACATGTGTATTTTATTGAATTATCATTATCAACAAACTAACAGCACAGCACCAGGTTTTTTTCTTCCCTCAGTTCAATGAAGGCTATAAATGGACCGCTGCGTTAGCCTACATTTTAATGGCGGTTGCCAAAGGCTGCTTTCTTGTCACTGGTGCCTTTGACACTAATGTACTATGTTGCCCCGGGGCTTTAGTGGGGCCATTTCAAGACCCCTGAACCAGGGCCATGCATGTATATACACACAATGTGTGAGTGTGATGCCACTTTGCTGGTGAATATGCTACAATGGTGTTAGTTAAAATAACAACAAAAGGGGGAAATGTAGGCAAAGAGAGAAAGAAAGGACGGGATGGGAGAGTAGTCAAAGCTAAAAACATGCCTTGTGTACTTTACCATGGTTCTTTTTTTTTTTATTTGTAACCCATAAAACTTGAGAACTTTTTTTTGCCCCCCCCTTTCTCCAATTACCCCACTCTTCCAAGCCATCCCGGTCGCTGCTCCACCCCCTCTGCCGATCCGGGGAGGGCTGCAGACTACCACATGCCTCCTCCCATACATGCGGAGTCGTCAGCCGCTTCTTTTCACCTGACAGTGAGGAGTTACGCCAGGGGGACGTAGCACGTGGGAGGATCATGCTATCCCCCCCCCCCCAGTTCCCCCTCCCCCTAAACAGGTGCCCCGACCGACCAGAGGAGGCGCTAGTGCAGCGACCAGGACACACACCCACATCCGGCTTCCCAACCGCAGACACAGCCAGTTGTGTCTGTAGGGACGCCCGACCAAGCCGGAGGTAACACGGGGATTCAAACCGGCGATCCCTATGTTCGTAGGCAGCGGAATAGACCGCCACGCCACCCGGACACCCATCTATACAACTTGAGAACTTTTTTGCAGATATCCCGGTGGAAGATTTTTGTGAAAGTATCTCTCCAATTTCCACTTGTTCTTTTCAGTACTGATAAAATGATTAAAAAAACACCGTCTAATTTGATAAGTATACCGACTGATGTGAAAACTCACAGTACAGGACACAGCTTCCTGTATATACAGAAAGCAGTTCTACACTGATTGGAGGTTGCTCAAAGTAAAGGACGTGAAACTGGTCAAAAAGGTGAACCAAAAAAAAAAAAGTCTAACAGTCATTCCAGCTGTGTAACCTTCATTTAAAGCTCATTTCAGCTCACATGAGGATGTTTAAAAGACAGCGGGCAGTTTGAGGTCAAAAAGCTGATTGGTTCCTTTGGAAGTCAGAACATGGCAGACGTTGAGGACATTTTAATCTCGCAGCAGACAGAAAAATCAATGCCACCTGTTTCATTCTATTTCAAAAGGTGCAGAACATGTCACAGTCAATAGAGGTGTTGAACCTACGGACGCAGAGGGACTTTCAGTATATCATGAGGATGGAGAGCCAGATCAAAGGACTCCGGTCAAAGTTCAGACAGATTGAGTCAGACAGGAAGACGCTGGTCAACAAAAACTTCCAGGTACGTTTGGTTCGGTGTCTAACTTTGTGAGAAACTTGACTGGACTGCCCCTGATAGCCTTCTCCTCTGAAGCTGCCCGCATAACATCTGAATCAATAAAACGGTCGTTCTGTGTTCGGCATTGTAGGTTTACAGTGACATAGCCAAGGACGATGTGGTTGCAGAATCTTGATGAAGTTTGGAAGCAATTCAAGATAATCGCCTCGGTATGAATACCGAAGGCTCCCTATTAGTAAATCTCTGAACATAATCGTGATGAAGATAACAGCAATGACATTTGTTTACTGAGTTAACCCTTACTTTACTGCCTGACTTCAAACTATCTGTGCAGCAACAGCCTCGCGGAGAAGCTGCAACAACATGTAGGAGCTACATATCTGGCACCATCACAGGCTTGTGCAGTTAGCCACTGGGCAGTAGATTTTTATAGATCCCCCCCCCCTTTTCTCCCCAATTGTATCCGGCCAATTACCCCACTCTTCTGAGTGGTCCCGGTCGCTGCTCCACCCCCTCTGTCGATTCGGGGAGGGTTGCGGACTACCACATGCCTCCTCCGATACATGTGGCGTCGTTGCCAGCCGCTTCTTTTCACCTGACAGTGAGGAGTTTCACCAGGGGGACGTAGCGCGTGGGAGGATCACGCTATTCCCTCCAGTCCCCCCCCCAAACAGCTGCCCCGACCGACCAGAGGAGGCGCTAGTGCAACGACCAGGACACATAGCCACATCCAGCTTCCCACCCACACACATGGCCAATTGTGTCTGTAGGGACACCCGATCAAGTCGGAGGTAACACGGGGATACGAACCGGCGATCCCCGTGTTGCTAGGCAATGGCACCACGCCACCCGGACGCCCCCGATTTTTATAGATTCTTATCAAGCTTTTTGAATAACAAAAAGTATATAGTTGAAATGACAGACAGGCAAGGCAATCTATGTAATGAATGAAATAAGTTAGAGAAAGAGAGAAAATAGAGGGGGGGGGATTTTTATAGCATTAGTTTTACAATTAATTTGCTTGAGCCAAGGATGTGTATGTAGGTTCAATTCCAGAGAAAAAGGCAACACTCCACAATAGTGAAAAATATATCGTAAAAGCTTAGACATGTCCTAAATAAATTAATAGTGTGGTATGTTTTTAACCCCCAACTAAATTAAGGACTAAGTTCTGATCATTCTAAAGAGGCAGAATCTGATCTGTGTTAAATGTGTACAGTGCATTTATGCACAGTTTAGTAAAATTAATGATGAAGCCGACTGGAAGCCATAGTTGGTGTTTTAAGAATGCTCCTCCTAAGAGACTGACATTTCATAGTAGAATGATTAATTATGAGGACATGTAATTTTAACTTGTGCGGTTATTGTGGGAAGAGATGTTACTTGTAGCGCCACCCGGATTTCCTATTCACTTTGTTCTTTGAGCTAGAGCCACACTGATCAACAGTGATTCTGCTGCTATTTCTGATTCCTCCACCTAAATTCAAACTCTTGGTCTTTTCCAGGAGCTTAGAGGGAAGATGGAGTCCCTTCAGCCGCTCATCCCAGTGCTGGAGCAGTATAAGACGGACGCCAAGCTCATTTCTCAGTTCAAAGAGGAGATCCGGAATCTGTCTGGCGTGTTGATGGGCATCCAGGAGGAGATGGGAGCCTATGACTATGAAGAACTCCAGCAGAGGGTCCTTAACCTGGAGGGCCGGCTCCACAGCTGCATGAGCAAACTCAGTAAGTTCACTGCAGACACCGCATTAGGGAAACCGGCACAACTGTCCAGTGGTTAGACTGCACAATGATGGAGAAGTAGGTTCTTATCACAGCGTTCATCAAAGTGATGTGGCTGGTGTGTCCAAAGTACAAGATACTTAATCATCATCTGGCTCGTTCAGTTTTTTGGTGGGGGGATAATAGCTTTTGATAAATAGCTAACATATTAGAATTGGCTGGTGTGTCAAAGTTCTCCTATTGGCCGCCGCCACCCTTTCAATCAGCGATTGCTGATGTATTGGGGAGTCAGACAGACAAGCAGCTGTTTCCCCACTGATGACCATCTACTTGTCTGATGCTTGTCTTGTCTGCTTGTCTGTCTGTCTTCAGTGAGGAAGCAATAGCAAACACATTTTGGTCCAATGAACCGTGTCATTGCTAGTAGCCTCAAAATGAAAAAACAAGTGGGAATTACAGAGCTAGCCTGCTAGGCAGACAAATTATACACATTACCCCATCACCTGTGTGGAGATGACCGTCCCTTAAATTGTATGCTGGGGTTTGTGTTGTCTGACGTGGCTATACGTATATCCTGAATGAAGCATGTTCCACTGTGACTTGTTTGCCTCACACTTGATGCACTGAATGCTTGATGATGGAAAAAGTTAAATAACCAAAATAAAGGACCTTAAATCAGCCAAAATGGATTCCCAATGTTTTCATCTATTGGCCCAACCCCAATAACATATAGATGTAAATGAGATTTGGCTAACTTAAAGGGACCAAGTTTGAGATTGATACTTTCATTGTGCATTCACTGCACATTGAGCTTGGTAGACCTGTGTGAAATACCAGTGAATTACAACATTAATACGTCAAGAGAGGCACTTTTCATTTTGCAAGTGAGTTTTCCACATGATACTGTTTGAGCCTCTAGTTAAATTGCTAAAGCAAACGTACACTAGTTCAAGTATTTCAAATAATTCAAAATAAATGTAGAAAAATGCAGGCGTCTGGGTGGCATAGCGGTCTATTCCATTGCCTACCAACACGGGGATCGACGGTTCGAATCCCCGGGTTACCTCCAGCTTGATCATGCGTCCCTACAGACACAATGGGCCGTGTCTGCGGGTGGGAAGCCGGATGTGGGTATGTGTCCTGGTCGCTAAACTAGCGCCTCCTCTGGTTGGTCGGGGCGCCTGCTCGGGGGCGGGGAGGGGGAATTGGGGGGATAGCGTGATCCCCCTACATTCTACGCCCCCCTGGCGAAACTCTTCACTGTCAGGTGAAAAGAAGCGGCTGGTGACTCCACATGTATCAGAGGAAGCATGTGGTAGTCTGCAGCCCTCCCCGGCTCGGCAGAGGGGGTGGAATAGTGACTGGGACGGTTCGGAAGAGTGGGGTAATTGGCCGGATACAATTGGGGAGAAAAAGGGGAGGGGGGCCAAAAAAATGTAGAAAAATGCATGATGGCTATCGGGTATTAGTTGATACATTCCAAATGTGGCAGTTTCTTTGGTTTTAATTTGGCAGAGGAAACTACTGTCCAGATGTTGACCTAGCTTCATGATAGAACGATTTGCAGCTATCAAAAATAAGCCATCCAGTGTCTTATGATTCATTCCAATAGCAGTGCCATAACATTTGCTGCTGCACCATGTGGAGGTGGAGCAGTATGTGTGTGACCAGAGTGTGTGATGTGTTTCCCAGCTTGTGGCAAACTAATGAAGATCACTGGGCCACAGACAGTCAAGACCTCGGGGACCCGATTCGGAGCTTGGATGACTGACCCACAGGCGTCGCTCCAAAACAACAGGGTGAGTCGAGTTACTGCACTTGGCAATGTGCTGAAAGCCTTTGAAGCGACTGTGAGTTTTTCAATGATTTATATCCAGCTGCTTGCCTCCTGTTGTTCAGAGGCAAGATGTTGTTGAATTTTGAGCACCAAGCTTACAAAAACTTTTTCATCTCTGAAAACAAATCACTTAAGATCAAAGACAATGCTCTGATTTTGCCACTCAAAGAAGATTCAGACTTTATTTTTTTTAAGATATAGATGATGAAAGACAACAAGTAAACATCATACTGACATGTCCCTAACTGAATCATTCTCACCCACAGGTGTGGTACATGGACAGCTACACCAACAACAGGATAGTGAAGGAATATAAATCCATCAGCGATTTTGTGGCAGGAGCCAAGTCTAGAACCTATAGCTTGCCTTACAAGTGGGCTGGAACCAACCACGTAGTGTACAACGGCTCTCTGTACTACAACAAGATGCAAAGCAACATCATTGTGAGGTACAGCTTCGAGACGGGCCGCGTGGTCACCCAGAGGGCTCTGGAGTCGGCCGGCTTCCACAACGTCTACCCCTACACCTGGGGGGGCTTCTCTGACATTGACCTGATGGCGGACGAGTTGGGCCTGTGGGCCGTGTACGCCACCAACCAGAACGCCGGGAACATCGTCATCAGCCAACTAAACACGGACACTCTACAGATCCTCGGCACGTGGAACACGGAATACTCAAAAAGGAACGCCGGCGAGTCTTTCATGATCTGTGGAACACTTTACATCACCAACTCCCACCTGACGGGCGCCAAGGTGTACTACGCCTACTCTACTAAGACCTCCACGTACGAGTACACGGATATTCCTTTTCACAACCAATACTTCCACATGTCCATGCTGGACTACAATGCAAGGGATCGTGCCCTGTACGGCTGGAACAATGGCCACCAGGTCCTGTTCAACGTCACGCTTTTTCACATCATTGAAACCGAGGATGACTCATGAGGGGGAGCAACACACATGGGGGAATATGATGAAAATGTCGGTCCGGTGAGGTTTGGAAAAATGGCCCAGTTCAGTATGATTAATATTAACCTCTTTGAAGCGTTGATTACTTTAATTTGATTAACCTGTGTTTTAATTTGATTTGTTGGTTGGTATTAATATATTGTGATTTTACTTACATTCGTTCATCGATTTGATTTAGGTTTTTGCTTGATTCCAAAATAACTCGTCCGCCATTTTAAAAATGTTCTTCAACAAAGCAAATTTATTGATAGCACAAAGTCAAAACACGATTTGGGGCTTTTTGAATCGAATGTCGAGCAAAAACTTTGGTTTGCAAAATAATGGCACTTGAAACAGAGAAATGTAGTATTAAGTGATGAACATCAGGTCATATTTCTAGATCGTTTTATTTTTTGAGAAAAAGAACAAAGGATTTTGGAAATTAATTCTTAACACTTGGTGTTTTTTTCCTAATTTGCTATTAACCCTCGATTTATTAACGTATTTATTGATTAACATTTACTGCCTTGAATTTTTTTTGCCTTTTCCAGTTTTGATTCAATTCTTCGGCATTTATTCATCATTACCTGCTATTTTATCTCCCTCTTTCAGTACTCTGATTTAGCTTGATTCGTTTCTTCCACGCGAGGTTTTTGCACTTGACTCGTATGTCGGTGATCAATCTGGCGAAACACGATGTATCTGTACAGTTACTTGGCTTTTTTGTATTTACAGCATCAGAAAAAAAAGAAAAAGTGTATGCCTTATTCAGCGCTGTACGTTCTGTAAGGCCAAGGATAACAGCTCTGCATGAATGTTGGCTGTCCTCATCGCGTTTCTACTGTAACCCCATAGCTCTGTCTTTTGTATCGCCAAAGCATCTCGTCATCTCCCACTGTGACTGCATTAATGGTCAATATCTGTTTATAAGAAAAACTAAATATGGCAAAAGATGACTTTAATAAGCATTCATTTGCATAAAAGAGCAAGTTACATGTCATTAAAATAAAGTTATTATCATTTTGATTAAGTCAGCTTGTGGGGTACTTGTGTTTTTAGGGTCAGTGTAAGGTTAACTGATGGCAACTGGATGGTTTTTTGCTTAGGAAACGGTCTGAAAACCTCAAAAGGACAAATTAAGGGGCATCCGGGTGGTGTAGCAGTCCATTCCGTTGCCTACCAACACGGGGATCGCCGGTTCGAATCCCCGTGTTACCTCTGGCTTGGTTGGGCGTCCCTACAGACACAATTGGCCGTGTCTGCGGGTGGGAAGCCGGATGGGGGTGTGCATCCTGGTCGCTGCACTACCACCGCCTCTGGTTGGTCGGGGTGCCTGTACGGGCGGGGGGGGACTGGGGGGAATAGCATGATTCTCTCACGTGCTACGTCCCCCTGGTGAAACTCCTCACTGTCAGGAAAGAAGTGGCTGGCGACTCCACATTACATTACATTACAGTCATTTGTATCGGAGGAGGCATGTGGTAGTCTGCAGCCCTCCCTGGATCGGCAGAGGTGGTGGAGCAGAGATTGGGACAGCTCAAAAGAGTGGGGTAATTGGCCGGATACAATTGGGGAGAAAAGGGGAAGGTGTTAAATTAAATTAGACGAATTAGTAGATGTGTTTCCACTAAGAGTGTCTTGTTGTAAAGGGTCCTTAAGCCAGACCCCAGCTGCTAACTCACTATAAGAATTTCTGAACAAACACGTCAACTAATAGCCTATAATACTGTAAATGAGAAGTTCAGAATAGACTACCAGCAATTAGATTTTATTAAAATAAGGTAACCCTAAAGCCCTGTGTATAAAAATGAGTTAATTAAAAAGCAGATACAACTTTCGGCCAGTCAGATTTCATTTGAGCATGGTTAGCATAGTCAGCACATGGGAAAGGTCTCAAATCTGACATATTTATCAAGTATTGGCTCTTGAGAAACTAGTCTGCCGCCCAGTGTGAAAAGTGAATTCGTTTCCAACGTAAATCACCTTGTTTGACAACTTCCTCAAATCAAGTGGCATGAGCTCAAAACAAGTGGGGTGATGTGCGTTACCTTTTACAGTGGATCGACTCGGGCAAGTCAGACTGAAATGTGCTCCTAATCGGTTCATCTGGACACAATGTTTAAACCTTGTGTCCAGATGAACTGATTCACCTTCTGTGATTTCCTTACCTGGATTAATTGAGCATGCATAAAGACGCTCATAAATTGAGATTAACTTGGTGCGTTTAAGGACACAAGGGTATTTTTGAAGTGGAAAAAACTCCAAGAGCAATCAAAGAGAGGTGAATCAGTTCATCTGGACAAAACATTTACTGAGAGAACTGTTTTATCACTCATCTAAGTGACCTCTTCAGTCTCAACTGACTGCAGGTACCCCCCCCCCTTATAAACAATACAGTGGCATAACAACCAAAAACAATGATTGGTTTCATATGCAAATTGCCATGACCATTAACTAGAGTTACAGTGGCCATGTGTACTATTCACAGAGGATTTGGGAATATTTGAAATCACAGCATTGTAAGATGGTGGCAGATACACCCTGTCAGTTCAGGGATGATCCTTCCCTCTTCATATAGATGGCCTCTTTGACCCCGCACTCAAACCAGTGTTCCTCCCTATCAAGGATGTGCACATCCTCATCCTTGAAAGAGTGGCCAGTGGCCTGTAGAGGGTGTAGACTGTGGAGTCCTGGTCTGACGCGTTAGCTCTGCTGTGTTGTGCCATCCTCTTGGCCAGCGTCTGTTTGGTTTCCCCAATGTACAAGTCACGCCAATCCCCCTGGCACTTAACAGCGTACACTATATTGCTCTGTTTGTGCCGAGGGAGCCGATCCTCGGGGTGGACCAACTTCTGGTGCAGCGTGTTTTGGGGTTTGAAAGCAACCGAGATGCAGTGTTTGGAAAATACACGTCTCAACTTCTCCGACACGTCCACCACCACTCTGTCGCCATCTTACAACGCTGTGATTGCAAACATTCCCAAATCCTCTGTGAATAGTACACATGGCCATTGTAAAGCTAGTTAATGCTCACGGCAATCTGCATATGAAACCGATTGTTGGTTTTGGTAGTTATGCCACTGTACTGTTTATATAAGGGTGGGGATACCTGCAGTCAGTTTAGACTGAAGAGGTCACTTATGCCCCTTTTCCACTGCATGGCTCAACTTGACTCAACTCGCAGAGTGTCGTTTTCCATTACCGTAACAGTACACCCCCCCCCCGGTGTAGCTGGTCTGCATTGATTTTGGTACCCGCTCGTTTTTTTTGGAACCTCGACAAAAGTGGTACCAGCAAAGTGGTAACAGTTACCAAAATGCCAGTACTTTCCAGTAATGGAAAATGAAAAAGTCCAGTCAAGTTGAGCCGGTACCATGTACTGGGAAAGGGGCATTAGATGAGTGATGAAACATATCTGTCAATAAAAGTTGTGTCCAGATGAACTGATTTAACTTTCTTTGATTTTCTTACCTGGATTGTTGAGCATGCATAAAGACCCAAGAGCAATATCTGTGACAGAATATCTACATATCTCAGAACATTTTAGCTGAATAGCTAAAATTGGCTATTCAGGGATGGATGAGTATCTTTTGTCGCATTTACATCAATGCCGATCGGAGGTGGAGCCGGTAAATACTGGCGACTACTGCAGTCATTTGACCCGAGAGTGAATGCCGATTGTACCCTTTTACATTGACCACCAAAGGTGGATGTTAGCGGGTTTTTTGGCCAATGTGAAAGGGGCTTTTGTGTGCAGTGTGCAAAAAGCAAGAACTGACATTGCCATTTAAATCTGCAAACAGCATGTTTATCACCCAATTGGTTGATTTGCTCATTGTTTTGTTTTTGTTTTTTCAAGACCCTCTGACCAAATACTAAAATTAACTGACTTATTTACATGGTTCCTATACATGGTTAAACGGTCTGGTCCACCACATCAATGCAAACCCTCACAATCTTCAGAATGAATCCCACTGAGACGCATCTCCAGCCTCCCAGTTCTCCCACAGCTTGTTTCCCTCTTAAATATCCTACCGTCTCAATGGAAAAATGGAAGGGGGAGGAGTGCTGAGGTGGACGCCTGCGGATGAGTAAGTTTGGGGTCTCATCGGGATGTTGCCTTATTAGCAAGGCTATAAGTAGGGAGGGAGATTGTTATCACAGCACACAAGTGAGATGACCTGGAGCACTGTTGGCCCACCCACACAAGGAGCCAGCAACCCTACTCCCACACACACACACACACACACACTGCTCGTTTCCCGGATAAGTTACAAGCCACACACACACACACACACACACACACACACACACACACACACACACACACACACACACACACACACACACACACACACAGACTGCAGAAAGCTAAGTGCAAAACCACTGTTCAACAACTCAATCTTTCTGTCTGTCTGGTCATCTCTCTCTCTTACGCTCTTAAACACACAAGCACACACAAGCACAAACACACAGCATTCCCCACTCCAGGACAGGTGGTCACCCGCTGCTGAAGCAGTCTTGGTGCAGATTCTCTCCCTTAGGTTAAATCAATGCATCACCACAGCTCAGCCAGATAGAGAGTCCCTTTTAAAAGGTCAGACACATAGCCAGACTACCTCCATGCTCTCCTGAGATAATGATCCTTGAAAAGTAGCAATATCAAGGAAACCCACCCCTGCACACACACACCCCTCTCTCTCACACACACACTGGCGCGCGCGCGCGCGCACGCACGCACGCACACACACACTCACTACAGAGGGAACCGCTATGCTTTTCGGAAATCATTCTCCTGCAAGGTGCATAATGCTAGTTTCCAGTGGAAATAAAACTGCCATTACAGTGGCTATTTTCCTCCAATTGTGAGAAATGTCTTGAAAAAACGTTTGTGAAGACAGAAGGATTCCTAAACTTAAGACTGCATTACACTTCTTGTTAAGAGGGAACTTTTGCGGAACATTTGTGTTATGTGGCATCAGTGGTGGCTGGTGGTGATATTGGGTGGGTGGGCTGACAAATATAGTATACTAGGGGTGTAAAAAAAAATATTGATACACTCGAGTATCGCGATATTATCTTTGGTGATACTGCATCGGTCCTCAAAACTACTATATCGATTTTTATTGCCTACATGTAAAGGTTCGTGACAAACATTTTGTGTTGCGTGTAACCCAACGACCGCTTGATAAGTGTTGTAATTCGACTCTTCCACTGCAACGCAACAACGTCAACTGAGACAGGAAGTAGCATAAGCACAAAGAACACCGGCCTATGAAATCGCAATATATCGCCTTTCTTACAGTATCGCGATATAAGTGGTTAAGATAATGGCTGGATGGATGGATATTGAATCGTAACCCCTGTATCGTGATGTGTACCGTATCGCCAGATTCTCGCCAACACACAGCCCTATAGTGTACCCATCTATAGTTCACACTGCAGCATCAGCAACACAACATCTGAGGTACCAAGTTAGAGCAATGCCACTAAACCTTGTTATAGCAAGTGCTCTACAACACTATAGAGAAGTATAAGAGTGGCCTGATGCCAAACACACACACACACACACACACACACACACACCAGCTGACTACTTTTCTCTGTACACAATAGCACATGCCATTTTTAACGAGAACAACATATGCAGGAATGATGGAATGATATGCTACATGATAGAACAGAATGCAGAATCAGGTAGCCTACCGTGTCAGAAAAGGCCTCACCACCTAAGGATGCACAACAAAACGTGTCCCAGCTGAAACGACTGCCAGTAAATACTGCAACCGTTTTTATCACAACTGTTTTGCAACACATTGAGTCAAAAAATGTCCCGAATAAAACAAGGTGGTAAGCACAGCAAAAACAACGGTCATTAAAGAATAGAGACGAGCAATATGTAGACAGGAAAGCTAAACGTGTCTGGTGGTCTTTTAAGAGGTCTATAGACTTGGGCCTACCTTATTTGAAGAGAAGCTCACATCGGCGACCTTTCTGGGATGCAAACAGGTTAATCACCACGTCATTGAAGTCCGGTGACTTTTGGATGAAGTCCCGCTCAGTAGACAGCATAGCCATGGCGTTCAGCCTATCCTGTCCCATAGTACTCCGGAAGAGTGATTTGAGTCTTAAGTGGACTGAAACACCTCTCTGACTCTGCGGATGTCATGGGGGTTGTGATGGCTATTTGTGTTCATGTCAATGTTTCAGAAAAAAGTGCTCTGAAGATTGTTCCCTGAGCACAATCACGCACTGGCAAAGCAGCTCTTCTTGCATGTATGTCGCCATTTTGCCCGGAAATACGTAACGCCGATCTACTGCGCATGTGCGAAGCGCGTACTCGCGGACTCCCAGTAAGTAAGTGTTCGCGGAGTCCGCAGCTGTCCGCGTCCGCTGTGGAGTAGATCCAGGCCCTCATCAGCTTGCACGGCCACACACGGTGCCTGCGATATTTCACCAGCCAATGTTTGTCCATGAACAGCTAACATACAACCAAGCAACTCATTTTGTCTCGTTTTAGACGTGTACTTGGCGACCCGTGTGTTTGACAGGTGATCGGCTAACCGGCTATCCAAAAAAAGAGAACTGGTCCACGAGGTCCGGAAACACGCCCCGCTGGAGTGAAGTCTTGAGATCCGTCGGACCCCCGCAGAGCTAGCTCGCGTGCCCCACAGAATATAATACAGTGCTGTAATGTTGTAATACTGTATAGAAACGCGGTGGCCCTCATCACGTTGACAGGCCACGTTAACCTTACCCAGCACTGGTCGCTTTACGCTGTTCCCAATGCGACTTGTGCTGCATTCATGTTTCCTAACGTTGCCGGATAAACATTTCAAATCCACAATTCCTTGTTGGGGTCCAAGCCGCGTCTCCCCCAAAAAGCTGGCGTGGGCAACAGAAAAGTGAATTCTTAGCTACACTTGCCGTTAGCCAGTCCCTTCGTTGAAAGCAAGCGACACAAAACTTACAATGTTGTCGTTTGTCCTTTTGCGTTATTTGAACATCGTTTGGACGACGTGTCCCCGGTCTCTTCACTTCCATTTTCTCCTCCAAAGACAAAGAAGAAAATGGATGAGAAATAATCCACCTGGCTCATGCTAACGTCCGCGGCCGCCATTGCCGCAGTCGCCCACTTTTCTCCCTCTTCCCACTCTCACACAAGCAGCACTTCCGTGTATGTACTGTCTGTGCTCTCATTGGTCAAGTCGGCGGCCTATGGGCTGACTGACTTTAGACCAAATGATCAGCAAATGAAGAGGGCGTGCCAAGACACCTGTCACTCATGTAACACGAAGATGAATGGAAGCTGATGCAATTGTGTTTGGGCTGTAAAAAAATAGCCCATTTAGACGTATTTTGTGTTTTTCTTGTGACTATTTAGTGCTGTTGCTGCTCTTAGCTTCCACCAAAATTTAAAATAATATGTTCTAAGGTTTTTTTTAAATCATTTTCTCGTCTTTATTGTAAAAGATAGGGAGAGCTTAGCCCCATTAGCCCATTTATACCAGCCGTCCCTGGGTGATGCTACTAATTAGTAATGGGTTCATGAACCCATTACTAGTCAGATGTCTAGGTAATGGCTTATATGAATACCGCTGGGGAAACTCTTTTAGTTCAAGTTCTTTTATTTGTCAATTGTACAGCAATACAGCATGGCAGGCACTGCTGGCAATGAAATGCTTAGGCATCAGTTCAGTTCAATCTCAAAAAAGCTAAATAATATGACAACAGATTAATCTAAAGCTAAAAAAAATCTAAACGGTTAAAGAGAAAATATAACATTATAAAATTACAGTGTTTACAGTCTGGCATGAGAAATTAAAAACTGAAACTAAAGGTAAATAAAAAATTACTAGAAATTCGGTGTTGACAGGCCGGAGAATAATAAACTTAAGTTTACACCAACTTCATTCTGAGATTTAGGGGGCGTCTGGGTGGCGTGGCGATCTATTCTGTTGTCTACCAACACGAGGATCGCCAGTTCGAATCCCTGTGTTACCTCGGGCGCCCCTACAGACACAATTGGCCATGTGTGTGGGTCGAAAGCCGGATGTGGGTATGTGTCCTGGTCGCTGCACTAGCGCCTCCTCTGGTCAGTCCTATTCCCCCCCAGTTCCCCCTCCTCCCCTGTTCGAGGGGGGGGCTTGGGGGGAATAGCGTGATCCTCCCATGCGCTACGTCCCCCTGGCGAAACTCCTCACTGTCAGGTGAAAAGAAGCGGCTGAGGAGGCATGTGGTAGTCTGCAGCCCAGAGGGGAGAACGCCTGCCACCCAATGACTGCTGGAATAGGCTCCAGCATCCCCGTGTCCGCGGTAGGGATAAGCGGCTTGGATAATGGATGGATGGATGGATGGATGGATGGATGGATGGACAGTTGGGGAGAAAAAGGGGGAGAAACCCACCCCCCAAAAAAACATTTTAAAATTTAACAGTTGACATGGAAATGTGACAGCATATACAAATGTATGTAGTTGTAATAAATATGTTAGATGTATCTGTACGTAGTGCAGGAGTAGAATGGCAGAGAATTAACGGTGCAGAATGAAGTGAGGCTAGTGCATTTTGCAATAGAGAGAGAGATGTTTGTGTGTGTGTGTGTGTGTGTGTGTGTGTGTGTGTGTGTGTGTGTGTGTGTGTGTGTGTGTGTGTGTGTGTGTGTGTGTGTGTGTGCTCAATTGTTTAGAGTCTGTGTTCACAGGACTCTTATTGCTCGTGGGAAAAAACTGTCCTGAAGCCTGCTGGTTCAGGCCCGGACGCTCCGGTACCTTTTGCCAGATGGTAACAGAGTGAACCATTTGAGGCTGGGGTGGCTACAGTTCCCAACTATCCCCTGGGCTTTCTTCCTGAACCTCTGGATGTAGAGATCCAGCATGGCTGATAGCTCAGTCCTGGTGATGTGCTGCACTGTTTTCACCACCCTCTGTGGAGCCTTGTGGTCAAGGATGGTGCAGCCGCCATACCAGGTGGTGATGCAGCCAGTCCAAGTGGTGCCTCTGTAGAGGTTGCAGAGTATCCTGGAGCCCATGCTGAACTTCCCCAGTCCATGGAGGAAGAAGGGCCGTCGTCTCGCTGCCTTGGCAACAATGCCGGTGTAATATGACCAGAGCAGGTCCTCGCTGATGTTCACCCCAAGGAACTTGAAGCTGCTGACTCTCTCCACTGCTGACCCACTGATTTCGATGGGGGTATGTCCTCCCCCTGCAGCTTCCTGAAGTCCACTATCAGCTCCTTAATTTTGCTGACGTTGAGATGGAGGTTTTCATCCTGGCACCATGATGTCAAGGCTCTCACCTTATAGGCCGTCTCATCGTTGTCTGTGATCAGGCCAATGACAGTGGTGTCATCAGCAAACTTAACGATGGTGTTGGAGCTGTGTGTGGCCATGCAGTCATGCATGAACAGGGAGTATAGGAGTGGGCTAAGCACACAGCCCTGGGGGTCACCAGTGCTGAGAGTCAGTGTGGAGGAGGTGGTGGTGCAAATCCTCACTACCTGTGGTCTGCCCATCAGGAAGTCCAGGATTCAACTGTACAGGGTGGTATTGAGTCCTCGGTCTCTGGGCTTAGTGACAAGCTTGGTGGGCACAATGGTGTTGAATGCTGTCGATGAACAGCATATCTCATATATGTGTTTCTCTGTTCCAGATGGGTGAGGGCAGTGTGGAGGGTGGGGGCGATGGCATCATCTGTTGGCCCCGTAGGCAAACTGTACTGGGTCCAGGGTGTCATGCAGCAGTGAGGTAATCTGGGTTTTGACTAGTTGCTTAAACACTTCATGATGACTGGTGTGAGTGCTACCGGGCAGTAGTTATTTTGGCGGAGCACCCTTTTCTCTTTCGGGACAGGGACAATGATGGTCTTTTTGAGGCACATGGGGACTGTAGACTGGAACACTGGAACAGGGAGAGGTTTAAGATGTCTGCAAATGCATCCACCAGCTGGTCTGAGCACACCTTGAGTATTGGGCCCAGGATACTTTCTGGACCAGGAGCCTTGTGTGGATTAATGCTTTTGAAGGATTTGCACATGTATGCCCTAGTTATTTGCACTGAGCAGGAATCCTGGATCACTTGCGTATCCGTGACAGAGGCAGATGTGATGTCCTCAAAGCATGCACAAATAGAGTGCAGTTTATCTGGAAGAGATGCAGACACTTCGACAACACTGTTGGTATGCCCTTTATAGTGCGTGATCGTTCTCAGTCCATTCCACATGTCTCTGGTGACTCCGCTTGTTTTCCCCTGGCAGCATTGATCTTTTTACAAGCGTTCCTACCAAGTTTCCCTGTATTCGTCTACACACACTTAATCAATATTTCAGTGTAAAAACATCTGTTTTTGCATCTGTTGGCCAAAAGGCTGCTAGGCTTTGACTGTGGATTTGGTGTTGTAAAAACAAAACAGTGACAATGCAAGCACATGCTTAGCAGTATGGATGGTGCAAAGATATGGATATCCGTTCACTGCTGCCTAGCTGAAAAGCAAAATGCCTGTCTGGTTCCGCAGGTGATGGTAAGTGATGCTGAAAATCCCGCGCCTAGCAAAGAGCTAATCATTTAAGAGGGCAATTTAATAGTGCCTCTATATTCCCTGCAATTTAATTTGTGCTTTGAACTGCTCTACACTGGGTCTATGCAACAACTAAAATTGAAACTCTGACCAGCACTAGTGTTTGCCAAATAAATAAATAAAAGCAGCTCGGCCAGGACCCACATATTTGGAAAATGTATATTTTATTGAACCAGAATGACAATGGGATTTTTGCCTTTGGTGGCGGATGGATCTGCTCATATGTAGTGACTGCACCTTGAGCGCAGTGCATCTATCAAGACACAGAAGCACAAATCCTCTGCACGGCTCACAGAGGCAGGTGGTAAGTGGAGCGGAGGTGGGTGAGCAGCAGCCAAACACATGAAACGGCAGCAGCAGCAGCAGCAGCAGAGGCATAACAATGAGCAATGATGAGAAACAATTGTTTCTCCAGCTTAAATAGGCTGCCCTTTTAGCAGCTGTGATTGTGATTGGTATGGTAAATACGAGGCTGGGGCCGACTGGGTCAGCAGTCAGCCAGTGTTTCCATATTGAACTTGACCTGAACACGAAAAAGCAGGAAACTCAAATCCACCACTAGGAATAAATAAGAGTTGTATCTCCAAAGGTTAACGAAGAGCCACATAAAATCCTCAAAAAGGGGAATTCACATCCCTGAAGAAAGTGGATTTTGAGAAATACGATTTCAGTGCCTGCATCATTTTCCAGTGGGACAAAAAAGAAAGTACTTTTAGAAATCACCGCCTCAACTTTGATTGTGCCAGGTACTTTCTTACATAACCGAGTCACGTCCCGGGGCTTTGGCAAACAATTTGAGCTGAGCGTCGAGCCACGGGCTGATGTCTGAAAACAAGTGAGCTGTGGTGATTGAAGTCAACAAGCTAGTGGCGACAGGGAACGCTTAAACACGTTTACACTGGGAGTCAGGGTATACCAAGACGACATTTAGGCCCTATCAAAATCCCCTCTATGTATATCAAACCATGCAACTGACTTTGTTTCCAGATTTATCGAAATGGAAATTGAGCTTGAATGCTCAATCCATGTGAGAACAGAAATGATTCTTGTCTCTCGATAGGCTATAAAGCCCTTAGAAAAGAAATAACAAGGAGCATCTGGGTGGCGTGGCGGTCTATTCTGTTGACCTACCAACACGGGGGTCGCTGGTTCGAATCCCCATGTTACCTCCGGCTTCGTCGGGCGTCCCTGCACACACAATTGGGCGTGTCTGCGGGTGGGAAGTTAGATGTGGGTAAGCGTCCTGGTCGCTGCACTAGCGCCTCCTCCGGTCGGGCGCCTGTTCGGGTGGGGGAGGGGGAACTCCCACACGCTACGTCCCTCTGGTGAAACTCCTCACTGTCAGGTGAAAAGAAGCAGCTGGTGACTCCACGTATTGCAGGAGACATGTGGTAGTCTGCAGCCCTCAACGGATCGCTAGAGGGGATGGAGCAGTGACCGGGACAACTCAGAAGAGTGGGGTAATTGGCCAAGTACAACTGGGGAGAAAAATGGGGAAAAATCCAAAAAGAAAAGAAAAGAAATAACAGGAGCACAAATATTCTACCTGCATAAGTCATTATTATTAATGTGGTCTTTCACTCTGCCAGCTGTTTCATGTTTCACAGTTTACCATCACTGTCTTCCATCCTGCTAAAGGATGAAAGACAGCATCCGTAACCCTTCCAAAGGAAATTATTGACAGGATCCCCGTACCAATAAATAAACCCTGGAGATGTCACATCCCCTCAGGCTGCCTCGGAGGATCAAAGTCAAACTCTGGTTTGACCATCCCGCGCCGCGATACCTATATCCCTGAGGCAGCAGGAATTGCCATCCCAGATTTAGAGAGACATCCTGGGGTCACGCGAACCAGAGGAGAATGAGGAAGGTGAGCGCTGAATCTTACCTCATTTCCTGTTTTCCTACAACTTTGTTGGAAATTCTCTCCTCAGAAAACCAAAAGCCACTTTATTCGACACTGTATTGTTATCATGAATGTGTTCTCTGCACTTAACCCATCCTATTGTATAGGAGCAGTGGGCAGCTGCAGCACATGGGGACCACCTCCAGTTCTTCTTTCCACTGCCTTGCTCAAGGGCACAGGCAGGAGTATTAACCCTAACATGCATGTCTTTCTGATGGTGGGAGGAAACCGGAGCACCCGGAGGAAACCCACGCAGACACGGGGAGAACATGCAAACTCCACACAGAAAGGACCTGGGATGGCCTGGGGTTCGAACCCAGGACATTATTGCTGTGAGGCAACAGTGCTAATCTCTGGGCCACAATGCTGCCTACCTGTTTTAGGTAAGAGAGAGTGAGAGAGAGAGCGAGAGAGAGAGAGAGAGATAATAAATAGATAGATAACAAAGGCCACTTTAATGACCTTGAGTGGAGCTGCAGTCTTTCTGAAATTAAAAAAGTGCACCTTCAACATAACAGTAGAGTTTATGTTGGAGCACATGGATGGATCTGGGGTTTGACTTTCTGTGGTGGCTGCTTCCCTCTGCTATCTTTCCTCATCTGTGTACAAAGCAGCTTAAGGACTCCACTCTCTAAATGAATGGGCTCCGTAAACCTGCCACAGCCTGGACCCGCTAACTCTGTACTGACCACTCACAACGCACTGTGTGATCACTACACTAGCTACTGCTCGGCTTTACTTTCACTAGCTACTGCTCGGCTTTACTTTTACTAGCTACTGCTCAGCTTTACCTTTAATAGCTACTGCCCGGCTTTACTTTCACTAGCTACTGCTCGGCTTTACTTACTAGCTACTGCTCAGCTTTACCTTTACTAGCTACTGCTCGGCTTTACTTTCACTAGCTACTGCTCGGCTTTACTTTCACTAGCTACTGCTCAGCTTTACCTTTACTAGCTACTGCTCGGCTTTACTTTCACTAGCTACTGCTCGGCTTTACCTTTACTAGCTACTGCTCGGCTTTACTTTTACTAGCTACTGCTCAGCTTTACTTTTACTAGCTACTGCTCGGCTTTACTTTTACTAGCTACTGCTCGGCTTTACTTTTACTAGCTACTGCTCAGCTTTACTTTTACTAGCTACTGCTCAGCTTTACTTTTACTAGCTACTGCTCAGCTTTACTTTTACTAGCTACTGCTCGGCTTTACTTTTACTAGCTACTGCTCGGCTTTACTTTTACTAGTTACTGCTCGGCTTTACTTTTACTAGCTACTGCTCGACTTTACTTTTGCTAGCTACTGCTCAGCTATGTTTTCACTCTGAACTAGACTTAACACTGTTGTTTGAAAAAAGAAAGAGAGAAAGAAGCTCGTGCTGCAAACTTGCTCTGCCACCTCTCAGACGTGACCGGCGCTTCCTTGTCCTGGCATGCTGTGAGACACCATCTCCTGATGAAGCTTTTGACAAGTTTTAAAAATAAAGAAAAAAAATAAAAGCTTTGTTTCTCTCTCCTTGTCTCTTATCACCTTTTCCCAGCATTTCTCCAAAAAATAATCATTCTTTGCTTACAGAGAGGAAAAGTGTCGGGACACTACAGCTCTGACCCCTGACCTGCTGGTTATAAGTACCCGGCAACTTAACGGTACTCTGCTGTTTTACTTGTTTTTACATTAGCAAGGTTAGGAGCATCAGCCAAATAAAACAAGAATGTAAAATAGAAATCCAAAGGAATCAGCAGTCAGCATTCAGATCACTCAATTCTTTTTTCTTTTAATGTTCCCTCTTTTTCTCCCCGATTGTATCCGGCCAATTACCCCACTCTTCCAAGTCGTCCTGGTCGCTGCTCCACCCCGACTACCACATGCTTCCTCCGATACACGTGGAGTCGCTAGCCGCTTCTTTTCACCTGACTTTAAGGAGTTTCACAGTGCTGAATGTGAGAATTTGATTTCTTATTGAGGCACAATGGGGTGTTCAATAATGTAATAACTAGTAAGTTTGATGTGAATGTGAAGAAAGAATGTGTTGTACGTGGTGTGGGAGTGGAGGCATTTGTGCATGAGTTTGTTGAGTGTTGTGAGCTAGAGGGACACATGCTGAAAATGAAGGAATTAATCAGTAGATGTCGGAGAGGTGGGTTTGTTGACAGAATGGGGAGAATTGTGGTTGTTTGGGGTGACAGAATGGGATGGAGAGAATCGGGGTTGTTTGGGGTGGCTGGCAAAGTGAACGGATGAAATGTTAATTTATTAAATTATGTTTTAAGCCATGCGAGGTTTGCTGTCAAGCTAAGGAGGAATATAGCCCATTACGAAAAGAGGAAAGCTGAGGTGTGGAACATTTTTAGGAGTGTAATGGAAAGAGATGTTAATATGTTGTATGGTTGTGTTAGAGAAGAAGCAGTGTAATGGAAAGAGATGTTAATATGTTGTATAGTTGTGTTAGAGAAGAAGCAGTGTAATGGAAAGAGATGTTAATATGTTGTATGGTTGTGTTAGAGAAGAAGGAGTGTAATGGAAAGAGATGTTAATATGTTGTATAGTTGTGTTAGAGAAGAAGCAGTGTAATGGAAAGAGATGTTAATATGTTGTATGGTTGTGTTAGAGAAGAAGCAGTGTAATGGAAAGAGATGTTAATATGCTGTATAGTTGTGTTAGAGAAGAAGGAGTGTAATGGAAAGAGATGTTAATATGTTGTATGGTTGTGTTACAGAAGGAGTGTAATGGAAAGAGATGTTAATATGTTGTATAGTTGTGTTAGAGAAGAAGGAGTGTAATGGAAAGAGATGTTAAGATGTTGTATGGTTGTGTTAGAGAAGGAGTGTAATGGAAAGAGAAGTTAAGATGTTGTATGGTTGTGTTAGAGAAGAAGGAGTGTAATGGAAAGAGATGTTAAGATGTTGTATAGTTGTGTTAGAGAAGAAGCAGTGTAATGGAAGGAGATGTTAATATGTTGTATAGTTGTGTTAGAGAAGGAGTGTAATGGAAAGAGATGTAAATATGTTGTATAGTTGTGTTAGAGAAGAAGCAGTGTAATGGAAGGAGATGTTAATATGTTGTATAGTTGTGTTAGAGAAGAAGGAGTGTAATGGAAGGAGATGTTAATATGTTGTATAGTTGTGTTAGAGAAGAAGGAGTGTAATGGAAGGAGATGTTAATATGTTGTATAGTTGTGTTAGAGAAGAAGCAGTTTGTTGGTGGATTTGTGGAGGGGAGCACTTTTGTTGTGATTGGGGGTGGAGGGAGGGCAAAGTTGGATTTTGGTTAAACAGTGTAGTGTGTGTGGTATATGTGTATTTTTGTTTGATTTCTTTGATTTGGGTGGGGGGGGGTCTGTAGGCTGGAAGCCTCGCCAAGGCCTACAGGGTACCCCACTATGTTCTGTCTTGTTGACCTGTGTTGTAATCTTTGATTCTGTAGAGTGTGTTGTATTTTGAATGTTTTTCCTATAGCATAAAAGAGAGAGGGGGGGGGGGAAGTAGCACGCGGGAGGATCACACTGTTCCCCCTCCCCCCTGAACAGGCGCCCCGACCAACCAGAGGAGACGCTAGTGCAGCAACCAGGACACATAACCACACCCGGCTTCCCACCCAGCCAGTGTCTGTAGGGACACCAAGGCCAAGCCATGGGTAACAAGGGGGATTCGAACCAGCGATCCCCGTGTTGGTGGGCAACAGAACAGACCGCTACGCTACCCGGACGCCCTAGATCACTCAACTCTAATAACATTCAATCTCAGTACTTCTTCTATGGCTAGGTTTGTCGGCGATAAAGCGGGTTTGACTGACGGGTTCCAGGTGGTGGTGATGGTGGTGGTGGTGGGTGGGGGGGTGTGGTTACCGGGACAAATGCTGCAAGGTGTTTGACAGCCGAGCACGTCTGGGCGTAGCGGAGCAGCCCCGCCTCCGAGATAAACCTGCCGCCGGAGCCTCTGTGATTGATGCGTGCCAGGGGCGGCACGGCCTCGGTGTGGGCCCTGGAAGGAGAGATTGGATTTATTCTTTCAAGGAACGAGCTCCCACGGCGGCGGAGGAGGAGGAAGGGGCATGATAAAAGAAATCTGGCCCTTTTATTAAATCACTTTTATTAAATCACAACGGCAGAGCGGGGTAGGCTCTCATACACACGACTGCTCGCGCACACACACACACACACACACACACACACACACACACACACACACACACACACACACAAACAGGGACGTTTGCTTAGGCACTCAAACACACAAATGTGTGCGCACACACACACACATGCACGGATAAAAACATACACCTCCATGCACACACACACACACACACGCTCACATGCACGCATACTATACACACAAGCACACAAATACACACACACACACACACACACACACACACACTATACACACAAGCACACAAATCGCAATAATTCAGCGGTCACGTCCCATTTCAATCAAATGAATTAAGAAAATGCTTTTTCATCAAATTCAATAAGTCAGATTCTTTTGTCACGAAAAGTTGTTTTTTGTTTTGTTTTTTTGTCTCCAGTCCTTGCAGAAAGTATTGAGAAAGAACATTCCTTTAATTGCTTCATGAAATTTCCATTCCGGTTTATAAAGCGCTTTGAATGAGGTTTATCAAAACTGGGTTAACATCAGCCTTGTCATGCTCGAGTCCAGCACACGAGAGCCGTTCGCTGGCGGAGGTGCGCTCTCACACCGCCGAGCTGTCACGGTGACAACGTGTTGTCTTTGACCACTTAACTGGCTGGCCTAAACGGACTGACCTCTGCCACAAGGGGTAATTGAGCCGTCTTCCTGTTCCACTGTGCCGTAGCCATGACAGCTAATATGGCAACACTGGTCCAGCTAGGGTGGCACGGTGTCCCAGTGGTTAGCACTGTTGCCTCACATCGAGAGGGTACTGGGTTCGAACCCCAGGCCGCCCGGGGTCATCCTCTGTGTGGAGTTTGCATGTTCTCCCCGTGTCTGCGTGGGTTTCCTCCGGCTGCTCCGGTTTCCTCCCACAGTCCAAAGACGTGTAGGTCAGGTGAATCGGCCGTACTAACTTGTCCCTAGGTGTGTGTGTGTCGGGCCTGTGATGGACTGCCGGCCTGTCCAGGGTGTCTCCCCGCCTGCCGCCCAATGACTGCTGGGATAGGCTCCAGCATCCCGCGACCCTGAGTAGGATAAGCGGCTTGGATAATGGATGGATGGATGGTCCAGCTGTGTGGGTTGTCATACCTTCCTAGCCTTTGATGAGCTTGTTCTCTAGAACTTTTAATTGGACTCTCGTGTGTCATTATGTGACTCACAGCTTCATGATAGGTTTGTAATTTGTTTTGTTAAGACAAAATCACGCATACTAAGCCTGAGTCTCAACCCTCAGCAGAAATGTGTACCTCTGCTGAGCAGGCTTTGACACAGTCAGCAGTTTCATTAATTTTAGCTCACATTTTTTAAAAACTGTTGTTTTGTGAAGTAGAGTACAATCATAAATGTTTTTACTACAATTAGCAAGAGAAGCAGAACCAGTAAGTAGTTGTAGTCGCAATAGAAGTCATTAGTTGTAGTAATAGTGGTAGTAATAATAGTAGTAGTTGTGGTCGCAGTAGTTATAGTCGTAGTAGTAGTTGTAGTTGTAGTCGCAGTAGTAGCAGTAGTTGTAGTAGTATAATAGTTGTAGTCGCAGTAGTAGTAGTAGTAGTTGTAGTCATAGTAGTAACAGTCTAGCAGTAGTAGTAGTAGTGATAGTAGTATTAGCAGTAGTAGTAGTAGTAGTAGTGATAGTAGTATTAGCAGTAGTAGTAGTAGTAGTAGGAGTAGTAGTGGTAGTAGAAGTATAGGATTACTAGTGTTGGCATGGTTGGTAGTCGTAGCAACAGTAGTAATACAGTTGATAGTAGTAGTAGGTAGAATCAGATTCAGAATCAGGTTTACTGGCCATGTTAGTTTGCACATACATAGAATTTGACTCTAGTTTCGCAGCTCTCAGTGTACTTAACATAGAATAACAACACTACAACACAACAATCTTCAGATATAATATACATAAGGATTGACTTATACAGGTGAAATAAGATGTGATAAGGTGCAATGGTGTAGAGAATATATGATCCATCCATTATCCAAGCCGCTTATCGGAGTTTGGGTCGCGGGATGCTGGAGCCTAAAATAGATGTTAGTAGATTACTTACATACATGTCTGAGGTAGATGGACATGACAGAGCGTACCAGTCCACATACAATGTACAGTACAGTATATACAAAATAGTCATTGAAATTGTATTAGTAGTACTCAACCAACACACCTTTGCAGGGACCACATGGATTGCAAATAGGCTAGCAGGATCTTAGGTGGGCACAGGCTCTGAGTGGGTTTATAAGTGGGCTGTAACTGGGGTCCAGTTGAATCTACAACCCATGTACACCCCACATGTAAAGCCCTGTTTTCCCAGGTGGATCCTAACTGGAACCCATCTTAAGCCCATTGTTGACCCATGTGGGCATCCACATGTGAGGCCATTGTGGAACTTGTGGAGAAAGTTTGGTGGGTCCCAGTTGGAACCCATCTACAATCCATGTTGGCCTCAAGTGGACATGTTGGCTGGGTGGTGGTGTTAGTGGAGGAACTAGTAGAAGTACAATGGCACTTAGGCAGTAGCAGCATTCGGCAGCACAATTAAGTTTTATCAGTACTAATTTAGTATTGGTATAGATGTTACTAATAGTGTTAGTGTAAGCGAGTTAGTGTCAGTATTTATAGTAAGCGAAAGTGATCTGCCTGCTTCACATTAAATTTCTCAAGACGCTGCTACTTCAGAAGGCATTAAGTCCCTCCAACTGACTTCAGCTCCTTCAACAGGTCAAGCGGGGCAAAATTGCTCTTATCAGCCCACACTCTACATTAAGACTGATTAAAGCAGACGGTTGCTGTGTACGTCAGCTCTTTCAAAATGTTTTCCCCCAGCAACCAGGCCGTGCTGAGTTTCCCAACTCCTTGGCTGTCTCAAACGCTGATGAGACGTATGTAGTGAACACAAATCGCAGCTCATGTCGTTTGGTTTTATGTAGCTAGGCTTACAGTACTATGGATGTGGACATGGTCAGCCAGTCAGGACCGCTTGTCCGAATTTGCAACGCTTAATACAGTAGATATCACATGAAATACAGTCATGATTTCATCTTTCATAAGGTGTAACGTATTACTTTGATGATAGGTATTAGGCTTGTTTGACTTTTTTTTTTTTACAGAGTTCATTGTAAGTAGTCAAACTGCAATAGTTTAAATAATTTAACTTTTCCGTCTCATTCTGTTTACAAGAATTTATTTAATGTTGAGAACAGATAGGATTTACCATATTATTCAGATAGTGCAAGGTAATAAGTCACAGAAAATTATACTAAATCGACTTTTAGTTACCTCTGAAATTATATTGAATTGTTTGGTGCTTGTGGTCCAATGAGATAATCTCCACCCATCTGGTGCCAGCTGTATTCACAATAAAACAGACCATAAAAAAGTATTTGTCACTACTATTTGGCACAGGTTTTATGTTATGACAATACTTTTGGTGAATTATCTACATAATCTGCCCATCACCTGTTTGCATTCTGTCTTCCTGCATGTCATGACTAGAATTAAACCAAACCTTACTCCCTCCTGTCAATGCCAAAGCTCTGTCTAACATCCCTCAACGTGGGTTTGGTTTGCATTTGTTGCTTAATTACTTAATTACTTCTCCGTCAATTGTCCCCTCGTCGTGGTGGAGAAGTTTGTGTGGTCCCGAGATCCCGAGAACAATGCCATCTGGAGCTATGCTCCTGGTAGGGTCACCCATGGTGGTAAGGTCAAGGGGGAGGTCCCTGACAAAGAGCAATCCAACCAAGACCTCACCGGGGAACAGGCAGAGGATGATGGCTGACTTTAGGGAAGCATCACAACGGTTATAAAGGCAGTTGAAGACTGCAGCAAAAATGAGCCCCGAGTCGTCTAGGACTCCATGCCACTGGATCCTGACCCAGATCTGTCAAAGACTGTGTGGTGGCTGTCTGTGCACCAGTCTCCCCATGTTAAACAACGTCACGCACATGCGTCCTCCATAAAGGGAATCCACCCTAACATCCCAGATTAAGTCATATGGTGACCGGCAAGTGGTGACAGGTGCAGGTTTGTGAGATCTGGAAGCCCCTAGTCATGAGTCGGCACATCAGGCGATTGGTGCTAGATTCAGTCGCTGGGCTGTTGGAATGAAGTAGAAAGAGCCCTTCCGTAGCGGCACCCATGACTGAGCAGCCCTCTTTCGGATCCACTCTGCTCACCCCACCTGGGGAAGGAGCTCGATAAGGTGCCCTAAAAATAGCCTGCCTCAAACCTCCTGACTGGATAACCACATCCAGAGGGATCACCACATGCAGTCAGAAACACAGAAACATGAACTTTGGAGCCCAGAATGTGCACACACTGATGGATAGTGCAACCAGTGACAGACTGGAGAGGAGAACCATGATCATCGCTAGAGAACTGAAGAGATGCCGGATTGATATAGCTGTCCTTTCTGAAGCCTGATGGGCAGATGAAGGGCAACTGAAGGAGGAGAAGGGTGGCTACACTTTCTTCTGGGAAGGAAAAACTGCTGATGAGCCCAGGATCCATGGCATTGGATTTGCCACCACGAACCAGATCTTCAGCCACCTGTCTGAACTTCCTGTGAGGATCAGTGACCATCTCATGACCAACCATCTGGTGTTTGCCAACAACCAGATGGCAACAGTTGTGAGTGCCTATGCCCCTACTTCAGACTCTGAAGAGGAAGTAAAAGAGACCTTAGTAAAAGAGGCCTGCTTAGACGAGACATTGTCAAGAATCTCCAAGGAGGGGTGGGGGGCATCTGGGTAGCGTAGCGGTCTATTCCATTGCCTACCAACATGAGGATCACCAGTTCAAATCCCTGTGTTACCTCCGGTTTGGCTGGGCATCCCTACAGACATGATTGGCCATGTCTGCGGGTGGGAAGCCGGATGTGGGTGTGTGTTCTGGTAACTCAGAACATTGGGGTAATTGGCTGGATACAGTTGGGAAGAAAAAGGGGGAACACATTTTCAAAAAAAGGATAAATCAAATTAAATTAATTAGTAGATGTGTTTCTACTAAGGGTGTCATGTTGTAAAGTGTCCTTAAGCCAGACCCCAGCTGCTAAGTCACTGTAAGAATATCTGAACAAACATGTCAGCTAATAGCCTATAATCTGCCTGTCTGTCTGTCTGTCCATCCAGGTGGGCATAGACACGGTTAAGCAGGTAAATGATGGCATCCTCAACTCTCAGTCAGGGCTGGTAGGCAAACTGGAGGGGGTTTCAGTGTGTATCCAAAAGAGTTGAATCACATGCAACTGGACTGGTATATATCCATGAAGACGTTTCGCCTCTCATCCAAGAGGCTTCCTCAGTTCGTGCCTTTCTGACTAGACCAAGCTAGTCTGGGACTAGCTTGGTCTAGTCCAAGCTAGTCCGTGCCTTTCTGACTAGACCAAGCTAAGCCTCTTGGATGAGAGGCAAAACGTCTTCACGGATATATACCAGTCCAGTTGCACTTGATTCAACTCCTTTGGATAACCATGACCTGGATGAATGAGAACATTCACAGACGGGTTTCAGTGTGGCTTGACCATGGGCTGCAGCTTCTCCGGGATGAGTCTTTCCAGGGTTTTCATAATGTGTGAGGTCAATGCTACCAGTCTGTAGTCCTTGGAGTCCCTGGGATGCGGCGTTTTAGGCACAGGAACGAGGCAGGACATCTTCCACAACACAGGGACCTCTTGAAGTCTAAGGCTCATGTTGAAGACATGGTGAAGCACTCCACATAACTGCACAGGCTTTGAGCACCCTGGGGCTAACACCATCCGGGCCTGCTGCCTTGCTTGCATGAAGTCTCATCAACTGTCTTCTGACATGGTCAACTGTGAGGCACACTGCAGGTATTACAGGTGGGGGCGGGGGTCTTCAGGTTGGAGAGGGCCATTAGTCCAGGGACATGGGGGGGGGAAGTAGGGCCCCCACTGGAGGCTGGGGGACTGTAAGGAGGAGGAGGAGGAGGGGGGCAGTGAAGTTGATGGTTGATGAAGGCAGGCAACAGACGAGACCGGTGGGGACGGGGAGGGGTCATTGTGTCAAATCTATTAAAAAACACATTAAGTTCATTGGCCCTGTCCAAGCTGTCCTCCACTCCTCTGCTGCCAGTCGGCCTGAAACCAGTGATGGTCTTCATACCACTCCAGACCTCTATCATGTTGTGCTGTTGGAGTTTCTGCTCCAACTTCCTCCTGTAGTTATCTTTAGCCTCCCTGATTCTCACTTTAAGATCCCGTTGGATTTTTCTCAACTCCTCCTTATTGCCAGCTCTAAAGGCCCTCTTCTTTTCATTCAGGATGGCTTTGATGTCCTTCGTTACCCATGGCTTGCTATTTGAATAACAAGGGAAGAAGGTGGAGGGGGGGGGTGCCTACATAATGCCAATAGAGAAATGCCATTAACTTTGTATGCAACCTGGTAGAGCGCATACCATGTAAGGCTGAGTCCTTACCGCAGCGGTCTTGGTTCGAATCTGGCCTAGGCCCGTTGCTGCATGTCATCCCCTCTCTCTCCCCTACCTTTCCTGTCTCTCTCAACTGTCACTATCGAATAAAGGCGGAAGATGCCACACAAAAAAAAACTGTATGCAACCTCCCCCTCCTACTGGACAGTTAGCGATCACATGTATTTGAATGTAGGCACCTCCCGCTTCCCCATTGGACATTGTGCACGTGATGTGCACTGCAAGACAGTTATATGTTAAGTTCTTTGCCGTCTAGCTCTAGCGAAAGCTGATGGTTGCATAGAGCATGAAACAGGCTTGTACCGTCTCATAAAGAATGACTTGACTCACTGGATTATTTTGCTCCTTGTTTGTTGAGCACTTTTCCTACCGTTGAGTGTTTCTTCTAACAAAGTTTTATCTGTCTATCTATCTATGGATCTATCTATGGATCTATATATAGATCCATAGATAGATATAGATATAACATCGTTAAATTAAACCTTCAAAGGAAGGGAAAGTGCTCAAAAAACAAGGAGCAAAATAATCCAGTGAGTCAAGTCATTCTTTATGAGACAGTACAATCAGCTGATGATTGCTTATGACATGAAACAGGCTTGTACCATCTCATAAAGAATTTACTTGACTCACTGGATTTTTATTTTATTTTTTTCTTCTCCCCAATTGTACTTGGCCAATTACCCCACTCTTCCGAGCCATCCCGGTCGCTGCTCCACCCCCTCTGCCGATCCAGGGAGGGCTGCAGACTACCACATGTCTCCTCCGATACATGTGGAGTCACCAGCCGCTTCTTTTCACCTGACAGTGAGGAGTTTTGCCAGGGGGGCGTAGCGCATGGGAGGATCACGCTATACCCCCCCCCCAGTTCCCCCTCCCCCTGAACAGGCGCCCCAACCAACCAGAGCAGGCGCTAGTGCAGCGACCAGGACACATACCCACATCCGGCTTCCCACCCGCAGACATGGCCAACTGTGTCTGTAGGGACGTCCTGTTCCCCGTTCCCTGACTAGTCCCAGCTCATACACGCCCCTGGCCTCCCTGTTCCCTTGCCAGATCAGGCCATTGTGTCGTGTACTTGTGTATTCAGCCAGTGTATTACCTGGGTTGTGCTATTCTGTTCCAGAATATCTGCCTGTTCACTGATTACCACATTGCCTGTTGTCTTGGTTTGTTGGGGGTTTTTTTGGTTTTTTTTACCCTGCCTGTTACCCGACCTTTTTGTCCAGTCTGGATTTTTGTGTAAAAGTCTACGTGACTATACCGCTATTTTGAAATATACAATAATCAGCCTGTTCCTTTTTCATCAGAGCTTTCTGTGCGTTGAGTCCACAACCCCTTGCCTGACAACTGCTTATTGATTGCACTCACATATGTCAGCTGATGTTTATAACGCTGAACTCCCATCACATCTAATCAATGACCACTCATATACAGGATGGTACTATTGATTTGGGACATGCTGCACGGAAAGAAAAACTCGAATGTAAACAAAAAAGGACGTCGGGGAAAATCCATCATCCTTAATCAGCCTGTCTGCATCCAGTAAAACGGGACCGCTGGACAATTAACCCTTTCTGCATTAGTGCTCAAATGAGACATGTAGCCTCGCAGTAAGAATGAGAAACCTCATGAGCAGCATCACTGCGACTCCTCCGTCAGCCTCCACCAGAGGTTATTCCACTTCTTATTGCCCCAGCTGTTTTCCAACCCTCAACTCTAAGATTGGTTTTGTTACATTTGCAAACAGGGATGCAGCACCCTACATTTTTACAGCTATATCTCCGGTCCAACAAACTCACTTGAGGAACAAAATACAAAAAAACTAAACACCGGCAAGGGGAGGCGGATGGATTAACTAAGATATGATCTGCTGTGTGAGAATAACTCTTCAGTCAATACTACAAATAAAAAAGGGACCCAAAAAAAAAAATCCTGTTTATTTCCCTGCCTGAATGATGTTCCAGAAGTTATTACATATCTGGTGGGGAGAATCTGAGATAGTATGTTACTCATGGCCAAAAAAAGAAGAGAGGAAATTGGGTAGATGAGGTTATTATTGAGGGGAGCACAGCCTGGCCACAATGCAACACAGCCACACACACACACACACACACACACACACACACACACACACACACACACACACTGTTATGGAGCCAGCAGTGCACCGCGGACCTCCCAAGCCAATTTCTACTGTCTTTTCCTGTTCCGATGCTGAGACAAAAACAACAGTTTGGCTGTGAGACATTTTTCATAATCATGATCAATAGGCCAAGAATAGCTCTTGAAGGTGAGCCATGTCGATCCATCTCTCTCAATCATCTTTCCCTCTATTACCCATGGGGTCAATACCGTCGCTGTCGGTGCCAACAACAAAGTAATTCCCATTTCCCTCTAGGGAGCCGCAGCACGGAGCTGGGAGGCAACGCTGCAAAAAAATCGCTCGGTCGAGTATTTAGCCCAAAAAGTGAGTCTTTACTTCAGCTTTAGTGAAAAATATCCGCAGGGCAGTTGACATACTCATGCAACCCAACAATTTGTTATTTTTCTCTCAATAGTGATATCCTCGCACCAAAGTGGCACTGTCTTTGTCAACAGAATGATCTGCTTTACTTCAGGACATATCATCTGAGTGATGGAAATTCCTCCAACAGCTGAGAAGATATCGGATGGAGGGGATATTATCTCATCCTATTGGCAGTTTTTTACCCCCCACTCGCTCAAATGAAAGGAGATGTTCTAAGTTTCAATAGGAGTACAAATGACTAGTTCAGACTGATATTTTTTACAGCGTGGCGGTGAGGGGTATGGCGCTCTAACGCGAGGCAGCTAATGAATATATTTGTCATCTCCCTAATGGCTCACTATATCACAACAGCACCTTGGCTCCAGATTTATGGTAGCCATGACTGTGGAATAGCCAATGCATTTTGTCTTGAATGTTTAGCTTCTGCGTTGCAGGCTTTACTGACGAGGCCCAGGGAGAAGATTAAGGCGGCAGTACGACCACCGAGAACCCCGTTTGAGCCAAACTCGCTGGGATGTTTCGACAATTAACCACAGCGAAAAGCCAACGTAAAGCACGCGGACCAGAGACGTCGCTCTGGGCCTACACATCTCCAAGGGCGCGAAAATGGCGAACCGATGATGAGTCAATTCCTCTATTGATTAGAGCTGGCTTATTTCGGGCCCCGACCCCCCCGAGGCTGCCACACAAAGACCAACAAGACCGGTTTTCCCTCAAGCGACGCTGAGACGTCTCATCGAATACTTACCCCGAGGACTTAATTCCCCTTTCTCTTTTTTACCCTGGCAGATTCAACCTAATACCAGAACTTTGTCTTCTTCCATTAAGTCCCAAGTGACTTCTCTTTGAGACAGTGGTGTTTTTATCTATGCACTCTATATGCAAATGACCCTGCGCGGAGAATTCTGGCGGGCACGGAGCAGAACGAAAGAAGATGGCAGAGGCGAGCATTCACAATGAGTCTATTTAGACTGATTAAGAAATCAAAATACTTTGCAGAAGAATACTTTTACAGTCCTGTCAGCTATTAATTTACCATGGAGTACCAAGGGACGGCAATTTGCATTTATAATTTTTTTTTTTTCTAAAAGCCTTGTTAAAGTCAACTGCTCACTTGTTCAGTGACTCCGGAGAGGGTGCTGGGTTTGCTGGAGCATGAACAAGTGAAGCTTGAGACGGTTGCACATTTCATTTACATCCTCTCCGAGTTCTGCGAATATATTTCATGTAGCATGAATCACGGTGTGTGGGCGTGAGAGGGAGACGGCGATGTTTTGTTCGAGATCTCTCTGGGGCGGCTCCTCCTGCTTCAGTGGAGTCAAGAACACAGCTCTCACACCGGGGAGGCAGGAGACAGACTGGCTGCAGAGAGCCGGGGAACTTTAAAAAGCACACCTGATCAGCAATTCTTTTCATGAGCCCACGTGGTCCGTTCGCCTCAAATACACCCCCTCGATGGTTCGGGGCACGAGATGGAGTTGAGAACAGAGGGATACCCGGTGGTGGGCTGTCAGGGCCATCAGGGCCCTCTCTGCTGGCCCTGTCAAAATCAAAATCATAATCTGTTTTTCTTAGTTAGATTGAGGCCCTGTGATGGCGTGGCAGCCTGTGTCTCCCCACCTGCCGCCCAACGACTGCTGGGATAGGCTCCAGCATCCCCACGACCCCGATTGGGATAAGCAGCTTGGATACTGGATGGATGGATGGATGGATGGATGAATGGATGGATGGATGGATAATTGAAGGGTGCCTGAAATGTGTCTGAATTCAATCACTTGTTTTCTCCTGGGGCCGAGCAGGGATTTCCTACGTCATCTAAATGCATCGGTTCCTTGGACCAGCACTAGTGATACTGCTCGCCTTTCGTTGAAGCCCAAAGCTGCAAACTGATTGCAGCTTTGAGTGACTGCATCATCAGCCAATCAAATTATGATGTGTGGTGACAGAACACCCCAGGGCCCTGCAATGTATCGGTGCTAGCCCCTGGTGTCGCCATCAACTTTGTGCTTGAGCCTTTGGCGGTTGTGAGCAAACTAAGGGCAACGGCTTCTGCATTCACAGATACTGACCATCTTGTTGCCGATCTACCTCGTGTTTTTTGCGAATGTGGGAGGATTTTTTTTTTTTAAGTTCACCCAAACGGGCCAAATTCCATCCATCCATTATCCAAACCGCTTATCCTGCTCTCAGGGTCACAGGGGATGCTGGAGCCTATCCCAGCAGTCATAGGGCGGCAGGCGTTGAGACACTCTGGACAGGCCGCCAGGCCATGACAGGGCCGGTAAATTGCTTAGCATGTAAAAGAGAATACTGTTTGATTGCTTTGTTGTAAAACAATTAATTTTGTAGAATGGATCGCTTAATAGACATCGTTTAAGATAGAAAATGCAACTTGATTGATTGATTGATTGATTTATATGTCTCCTCTGTTCCATTGCCTACCAACACGGGGTTCGCCGGTTCGAATCCCCGCGTTTCCTCCGGCTTGGTCGGATTATTGGGTGAATTTGGCGGGAGAAGGCTGCCACGAGTCCCTCAGGTGAGGTGGAACTTCAGCTCCAGGTCGGTGTGCACATTTTTCCTATTGAATTTAAGGCGGAGCACTGATACGACTGTGGCCGTACTTTATTGAATTTGTTGAAGTTGCGCGAGTGACTGGCGAACACTGCATCAACTGTGGTGTGTGTGTGAGTGTGTGTGTGTGTGTGGGGGGGGGGGTCATTACTGAAGGCTTATTTTGCAAATGTAGACTTCACCTGGGTGTACACCAAAACTGCTGCCCTCATGTGTTCAGATGTGGGCCGTATGAGCACGGGGGGAGGCTACGGTCTCTGCAGCGGGACGCACCGACATCCTTCATAAGTTCTGGAAAGCACAAGATAAAACGCCAAGTTATTCTGCTGGGAAAACTGATCAAGCCTAAAACAAAGCACCGCTGACACGTCCAGGCCCACACCTTTGACTTGGTCAGCGCGGCGATCGATTGATGACAAAGGAGTAAGTCACTCCGCCCGGCATGGTGGAGCCAAGGCAGGAAAGTGCTGATCTTTTGCTGCTGTGCAATTTTCCTTCAGCCGCCTGTTATCTACAGCGCTGCAGCCCCAGACAACACAGGTCCGGAGGGCTGACTGGAGGTGCTATCCACTCTAAGATCTCCGGGAAACAAACACAATCTCCAGTTTATATGAAGGGGTCGAAGAAGGACACGAAGCCCGACAAAGCCACCAAAACCATGAGCAGGGTGACTTTTTTTGAGGTAAGAACGCAACGTTATCTCCAAACAAGCCAATGGCTTGCTTTGTTTTTCTGTTTTATCGAATGATCACTTGATTGTTTGTTTGTCTACACTGTTTCAGACCTTGATCAGATAGCAATGGGAATAAATTGTCTGAATCTACTTGCTGTACCAAATGGGGTGGAGGGGGGGGAAGGGGGGGGTTGAAATGTGCAGATAGTGACAGGTGAATTGGCAGTCGAGGGAAGGAAAAGTATGACAGATTGACTTTCAGCAACTTCTCTCGTGGTTGCGTAACCTCGAACGCAGCATCTGAGGTACATGTGAAAACTACCCATGATGCAGCTGTGGTGCCAGTTCAGATGGCCTGACTCGGGCCGTGTTGTGCCATCGCTCCGGCACATTACGTGTGACTCAGCTTGGTGAAGCCAGAGATGGTTATAATTTTAGAAACCGTGTTCCTGTTGACTCCCCCGTAGGGTGTCAAAATTAAATTGAAGTGCCCCGTGAGGTGTCGACACACTCATTAGTGTCAGTCCGATCGGTGTGAACTTGCGATGAGCCTGGTCGTTCCCGTTTAATCTGCTCCGTTGTTTATCTTTTTCTTTTCTTTTGTTTAATCTGGGGGAATACACACTGTGTGACCAGTCTGAACCCAGCTCTGCATTTCCATTCAGCGAGAGTGTTTTCATCATTCCTTATTCCACCATGATGAAATCTGCCGTCATTAAATCAAAAGTAATCCAATTACACCGGTTTTGTTTTGAAGAGGAATTTGCTTGTTTGTTATGAGGTGATACGTTCTGCGTCCTTTGGGGCTTTTGTTGAATCAGTTTCCTCCTGCTTTTACTCATCCTCGTTGTGTTTTGTTCAGAAATCGATTAACAAGGCTCTCCGGGTAGGGTAGCGGTCTATTCCGTTGACTACCAACACGGGGATCGCTGGTTCGAATCCCTGTGTTGCCTCCGTCCCTACAGACACAATTGGCCGTGTCTGCGGGTGGGAAGCTGGATGTGGGTGCGTGTCCTGGTCACTGCACTAGCGCCGCCTCTGGTCAGTCGGGGTGCCTGCTCGGGAGGGGGGACTGGGGGGAATAGTGTGATCCTCCCACGCGCTACGTCCCCCTGGTGAAACTCCTCACTGTCAGGTGAAAAGAAGCGGCTGGTGACTCCACATGTATGGGAGGAGGCATGTGGTAGTCTGCAGCCCTCCCCAGATCGGCAGAGGGGGTGGAGAGCAGCGACCGGGACGGTTCGGAAGAGTGGGGTAATTGGCCTGATACAATTGGGGAGAAAAAGGAAGGTGGGGGGGGGATCAATTAACAAATGTGACCTTAATACGCCACCAAGACCACCTCGGCGTGTGTTTGCCTTTAACATCTGTAGTTTCTGACGCCCATTTGTCAACAAGGTCGTCCTCCATGCGCAGACACACACCCCTCATACTAAATGTTCTGATCGTTACGTTTTCCCTCCAAATCCACGTCGATGGATCGAAAGCTGGCCAGGCGAAATTAGCTAAGATGCTGTGTTTTCTTTGAGGTGGAGATTCTTGACTGCAAGAAATCCCAGCTTTGCTTCTTGGACAAGGTAAAATAAAACCTCCCAGTTTGTCATCGCCACCGCTTCATAGCTGTTTGGTCTTCCCCAGAGTCTCCGCTTCCCACAAACCTAGTCTCACTTTTCTCAGGTGGAACCCAATGCAACCGTGGGGGAGATTAAGGGCCTCCTACACAAGCGTTGTGAGTTGACCTTTACAGTATGATTAATATGCAAGGAAATTACAAAAAAAAAAAGAAAAACATGTTAAAATGCAGAATATTGATTTGTTCAAATTCAAATCCATGTTTATATATATATATATATATATATATATATATATATATATATATATATATATATATTTTTGTGATGTCCACCGAGGTTAAGATCCCAAGACAAATCCTCCTAACAAGACAATGATAACTACAGATAGAGTATATTCAACAACACATATTGACGTCCCGTTCAGATGTTTGTGTGGTAACATGTTGTCTGCTTTATTATTGACTGTGACTGTCACAGATCCAAAATGGTATCCAGCAAGACAGTCTCTGGCACTCCATCCCTGTAAGTACTAATACCTACTATCTATCTATCTATCTATCTATCTATCTATCTATCTATCTATCTATCTATCTCTCTCTCTCTCTCTCTCTCTCTCTCTCTCTCTCTCTCTCTCTCTCTCTCTCTCTCTCTCTCTCTCTCTCTCTCTCTCTCTCTCTATCTATCTATCTACCTCTCTATCTATCTATCTAGGTCATATTTCCTCATGTAATCTTATCTGTCTGTCTGTCTACCTGTTCTGTCTGTCAGTCTGTCCGTCCGCCTGTCTGTTTGTCCATCTGTCTATCTGTCTGTCTGTCTGTCTGTCCGTCTCTCATCTGTCTGTCTGCTATCTGTCTGTCTGTCTGTCCATCCGTTCATCTTCCTGTCTGTCAGTCCATCTGTCCATCCATCTGTCTGTCAGTCTGTTTGTCTGTCTGTCCATCCATCGTTCCATCTCTCTCACTGTCTGTCTGTCCGTCTGTCCATCCGCTCATCTGTCTATCTGTCTTTTTGTCCATCCGTCCGTCCATCTGCTTGCCTGTCTGTTTGTCTGTCTGTCAATACCAATACTGTCTCGCACAATTCTAATATAAAAATTCATAAAATGGATTAAGGAGTCAGTCTGTTTGTCTGTCTTTCCATCTGTCTGTCTGTCCGTCCGTCCGTCCGTCTGTCTGTCCATCCATCTGACTGTCCGTCCGTCCGTCTTCCTGTCTTTCTGTCCATCTGTCTGTCTGTCTGTCCATCCGTCTGTCTGTCAATAGCAATACTATCTCGCACGATTCTAATACAGAAATTCATAAAACGGATTAAGGGGCCATAAAGTAGAGGTGTCCATCCATAAAGTAGAGGTTTCCATCTGTCTGTCTGTCAATCCATCTGTCTGTGTGTCTGCCAGTCCATCTGTCTGTCTGTCTGTCCATCTCTGTATCTCTCTGTCTGTCCACCTGCCGCTCTGTCAGTCAATCTGTCTGTCTGTCAGTCCATCTGTCTGGCTGTCCATCTGTCTGTCCAGCTCTGTTTGTCTGTCTGTCTGTCCTTCCGTTCATCTGCCTGTCTGTCAGTCCATCTGTCTGTCTGTCCGTCTGCTTGTCAGTCAGTCCATCTTTCTGTCCATCTGTCTGTCCATCTTTCTGTTTGTCTGTCCATCCGTCCATCTGCCTGTCTTTCAGTCCATCTGTCTGTTTGTCTAGCTGCCCGTCCGCCTGCCTGTCAGTCCATCCGTCTGTCTGTCTGTCCATCACCCTGCTTGTCTGCCTGTCCGTCCATCTGCCTGTCTGTCAGTTCATTGGTCTGTCTGTCTTGCTGTCTGTCCGTCTGTCTGTCTAGCTGCCCATCCGTCTGCCTGTCAGTCCATCTGTCTGTTCGTTTGCCTGTCTGTCAGTCCATCTGTCTGTCCGTCTGTCTGTCCATCACCCTGCTTGTCTGCCTGTCCATCCGTCCATCTGCCTGTCTGTCAGTTCATTGGTCTGTCTGTCTTGCTGTCCGTCTGTCTGTCTGTCTGTCTGTCTGTCTGTCTGTCTGTCTGTCTGTCTGTCTGTCTGTCTGTCTGTCTGTCTGTCTGCCCATCTGTCTAACAATACCAATACTGTCTCGCACAATTCCAATACAGACATCCATAAAATGGATTAAGGCGCCACAAAGTAGAGGTGGAATGTCTCCTTATTTTCTAGTGTGCGTTTGGTTCTCCCGCTGAAACTCACATTTTGTATTTTTCCATAAACTAAAGTTTTGGAGAGGAAGGGTCTGCAGCATTTCAACGAGGCAAGCCCACATCAAAATGAAAATCAATGTTTTGTCTGAAAGAGCGTCAGCTATCCTTTGAGAAGGCAGCCTTTGGTCCTTCACAGCAGCCATCATTCAGCCGGGCCCCGCTGGGAGGCTGAGATCTGGCGCGGGGCTCGCAGTCATTATGGAGGTGACTTTTAGTTCAGGGCCGGGCCGGAGTAAAGTCACTGAAAATACTTTGTAGCATTTTGCTTTGAACTTCTTCTGAGCCTCAGACGGGCTACGCTTACAGCACGATTCAGTCGGTGTGTATATATATATATATATTGCAAATCTGACTTTATATATTTTGTTAACCTTACGGCTCTCATGTTATTTCAATTTTGTGCACTAATCCGTTCTGCAACCTAAGAATGCTTACATAAATTGCAAAAATGTATTTGCAGAAACTGTTTGAGCGAGGTCTTTTCAGGACACGGGAGTTGTCTATTAGTTTATCTGCTCCATTAGAGGAACGGCGAAGGATTCAGGATCATGTGATTCAATAAGGAGCTGTGCATCTGATAGGCCTGCTCTCAGAGACGGTCAACCGGGACTATTGCCTTGAGCCCATAGTTGTGTGTGTATGTGTGTGTGTGTGTGTGTGTGTGTGTCTGTGTGTGTGTCTGTGTGTGTGTGTCTGTGCTGTGCACGTCCTCCTGAGCTAAAAGAGGATATTTATAACTTTTTCCTGGACATAATTCACAGCAGTAATAGACCCTATTAACATACTGTCTTGCTATATGGGTTGCATGACAAACAGGCTTTAGTTTTTGCAGAAACGGGGCAGAAAGCGGCAGAATGCGTTTACTGGTTGCTGCTCTCACCACACTGACTGACAAGACATCACTGACAAACTGTAAACGTGGTTCAGTCTTGAAGTCTTATAAAAAACACACTGATGTGTAAGCTGCCTGATCGCATGCTTTCCACACTCTCAGACGGAAACTCTCTGGGCGATGACGAGGTGTTGGAGCATCTACCGGTAGGAACCACGGCCACTGTGTTTTTCCACGATCTGGGCCCACAACTGGGATGGACGATGGTGAGAAAAGTGCACTTGACAAAATCAAATGCTGATCCCCCCCCCCCCCCCCTCTGGACAACTCACAACCTGAAATATGAGGTTTCATCTGACGTTTTGGTCAAAGCAGAGATCTGCAGGCACTCCATCTGAGTCGAGCCAAGCTGTTTGTTAAAAAGGTGACCCTCATTTAGCACTAGAACGACCGTGATTGCACTCCTGCCTTAAACGGCCACGGGCGGTCAAAATGACGGCCGGTTTTTAAACTCTTAGGAAACGACAGGCACCAAAATTAACATTTTGACAACTACTATTTTTAAATCATTTAAGCTTCAGAGACATGGTCGAACTTGAACACCAAAATTTAAAAAGTGAAACTATCACCTGAAAAACAAAACGGAAAGCACATATTGCTAATCTAACAAACGTAACAAGGCATGTAAAACGTGAAATGTAAAAAAAAGCAATGAAAGTATCCCCTGAAACCGTCCCAAACAACGACCGGGACTTAAAAACTACCAGAACGACCATGGCCGCGGTTTTTATACTCTATATTGTAGCGAATTCGGGGGACAACGCAACCACAGGAACTGCCGCGGCCGGGACGCGAACCCGTATCGCCCGCACCGCAGGAGACCTCGCTAACCGCTAGACGAAAGGGTCATACCCGCGTGCCAGCGGCCAGCGTGTCTTCTTATCCGTGCACGTTACAATATTCTGTCAAGATAAAATACCCAGTTGAGATGTTAATGCATCGCATATGTTAGCATGTCTGTTAAGAAAGGACCGACACCAAAATTAACATTTTTACAACTTTAATGCTATGTTTCAACCAATGTAAAATGGCCGCTGTCCAACGCCTGTAAATGCTGCAGCGCCTCGGTGGTAGTGATGGTGCGTCTGAAACGGGTCTGTAACCAGACATGTTGGAAATGATCAGCAATCAACTTTAGACTATTACTCTGCACTGGAGGACGCTAGTGTGTCCCCCCCCCCCCCCAAAAAATTGTATTTGGCCAATAACCATACTCTTCACACCCGGCTTCCCACCCACACGGCCAGTTGTGTCTGCAGAGACGCTCAACCAAGCCGGAGGTAACACGGGGATTCGAACCACCGACCCCCGTGTTGGCAGACAACGGAATAGACCGCTACGCTACCCGGGCGCCGCTAGTGTGTTTCTAGGACTGAGCTCGGCGAAGGAAATGACGCGACCAACACACGTCATAAACAGTGACACGACGCGCACTATCACGCGCAAATTGCGAGCCGTCTTTTTGACCGCTCATGGTCGTTTTAGGTAGATCTTATCATAACGTTTTTGTGCAATTGATCTAAACTGGTCTTAACGTAACAATGTGCAATTTTAGGAGCATTCGGGGAGCGGCAGGTCTGTATCTTTTTTTTTCACAAAGTTATTAAACTTTGAAAACCCAAGACCGTCAAAATGGCGGCCTTGGTCGTTCTACTTTAAGTGGTGCTCTTGCAGCATTATTAATAGTCTGAGTTGTTTTTTTGTACTTTTTAGAAAATAAATAAATAAAAAGGCCGTGGCCTAAAAAAAAACGGTGGGAAAAAAAACACAATCCAGTATCCACGCAGTGTGTAATGCTCCAAACACATTTTTGTTTGTGTCTCAATTTGGATTTCTTAGAAAAACTCTGTTCAAGTATGGAAAAAGACAGAAAACAACAAGGGTTAAAATGCTACCAGTCATAAAGGGAAAAAAACTGTTTTTCACATCTTGGATGTGAAAACTTCAGTTCTTCATGGCTTATTGAACGCAGGAGGGAGAGGGAACCTTATAATTCTGAACCGACTCAATCTAGTTACCGCCTTGCATGAGTTGCTTCATACATTTCACTCCACTCAGTATAACTACCTCAGGATCCATCGCTACACATACTGATATGCTCACAACCCCCACAACACCCCCACCATCATCTCCATTCACAGTTACAACCACACTTCATGCCCTGCAGCCTGACGGGCTGTATTGGTTAAATGATGAATGTGCATTTCAAGAGTGATAAGTACAGCCCACTGTCTATTGTAGGATAGATGGATGGAAGGACGGTCAGACAGACAGACAGACAGACAGACAGACAGATGGATAGCAGGATCGATAGACAGACATATAGACAGATACTAGATGACAGACAGACAGACAGACAGACAGACAGATAGATAGATAGATAGATTTTTCGTCGTCTTTCTTAAAGGAATTTGTTGCCACGGCCTACACATTAAAATACATGTTTAGCTCCATACATACGTATTTATGCACATACTTCTATATGCTCCCACATGTGCACACAGGCACAACTACATACAGTAACTATACATACATACATACATACATACATACATAGACAACATACAGCGGGGCACGAGGGACATAGATGCGGATATGGATAAAGAGTACCGAGTGGGTACCTAGACACAAAACTCCTGCCGAAGCATATGGACCTGTACCTGGGATTAGATGGGAGGGAAGTGAAGGATGGGTTGAGCGGTTGTACGTTATAGAAAGTGCTTTTTGCGTGATGTTTTGTCTGATGAGGTCTGAGAGGTTAAGGCCAAAGATTTTGGAGGCAGAGCATGATGGTTGAGTCTGTTCTTGTTGGCGTCAGCCGACACGGTAAGGAAGCAGATGGAGCAGCAGAGCAGCATGGGTTCAATTATACTTTTGTGGAGCAGCGACAGAAGGTAGGGGGCAACAGAAAGTGCTTTGAATTTGTGGATGACAGAGAGTCTTTGCCGGCAGCATTTCTGGATGTCAGCGGCGTGTTGTTTGAAGCCGAGTTTATTGTCCAAGGTGAGCCCAAAATATAGAAAAGTACCCCACCATCTTCACAGTCTCATTGTTGATGGATATCAGGTTATATGGGCCGTGTAGTGTAAACTAGGTGTGCCGATGGACAGTTCAATCATCTAAACTTTATTTCGCCTGGAAGGCTCCGGAAAGGCACCTTGAGCAATAGCAGCAGCATCAACAACAAACAACATAAAAACGTTGCGCAGTAGGTTAAGATAGACACAGTCTGAGTACACAGAAGAAGCGCAGACATGGTGCAGATATCTGGCAGGGTTGAGACACGGGGTCAGTATTTGGTGAATAAAATCATTCTGACTCTCGTTACCTCAGGTGTTCCTGGCCGAGCGGGTCGGACCTCTCTTCCTTTACCTGCTCTTCTATTTCCGTCTCCTGAACATCTACCCACGGGAACATCCCCTCACCACCAGCCCCTTTAAAGTGGTAAAGTAGGTGCATGTTTCATGAGAAACCATAAAGTACTTGGCACCGGCACTACTTGGCACTCAGTCCTGCATTCAGTCCCAAATTGAATTTTTCATAAAACAGGTGAAACACTCACACGATTTGATATTGTTTGTTTCAAAACCCATTTTTCACCGGTTCTTGTTACGTGACACAACTGTGTCCAGAAAGGAGGCAAATCTTTGTTTCGACATAATTCCATCCATCCATCCATCATCCAAGCCGCTTATCCTGATGAGGGCTGCGGGATGCTGGAGCCTATCCCAGCAGTCATTGGGCGGCAGGCGGAGAGACACCCTGGACAGGCCGCCAGGCCATCACAGGGCCCACAAACACACCTAAGAGACAATTTAGTGTGGCAGATTCACCCGACCTACATGTCTTTGGACTGTGGGAGGAACACGCAGACACGGGGTCGGGGAGAACATGGCAACTCCACACCAGAGCCCTAGAAAGAGAGAGTTACTACTACTAACCAGTGTTTTCAGATTTTTACATTACTATATAGATATAGATATATTCCAACGTGACACATATTCTATGCGCATGTGTAGGAACATTATTATTGCGATAATGTTTTCAGAATTGCTATAATTTGATTCAAACGTGCTTGTAAAATGGTCCTCATTAAAATGTCAACTGTAGCTTCGTACCTGTGTAAACTACTAATAAGACCTGTTAACGGGTTTGACCCTTTAGCCGAGCGGTTAGTGACGTCGCCTTGTGGTGCAGTACACCTCGTATCGAATCCCGCACCGGGCAAGAAAATAACCGGTTACACCTGTAAATTAACTTTTGATTAATGCGAGAAACAAACCGTCGCCATAGAAATCCTATTGCCCCGGGTCGCCGCACTGTTTGGAACTATCCGGGGCTCCCATGAGCCGCCATTGCTGTTAAAGAATTGGCCCCATTGACGTCTACGGAGTTGACGTAACTCTCTCTTTCTAGGGCTCTGCTCTACACCACACCTTACAGTACAATACATTAGTTTGCCGAAATTGCAGTTGACCTACTCCGCCAGACTTGAAATCGGCTTGAAATCGATCCCGTCGTTGAAAATGTTAAGACGAAAGCTTTCGTCGGGAGCTAAAGCTAGCTGAAGCGAGCTAACCCATTTTGCTAAGCTAACCTGGTAGTCTGGCGGACATAATCCTTGTAAAAAAAAAAAATCAGGTCGTATTACCCCGAATACGAATTTTTCCCACCCCATGAGCAAATCTTTCTTCTTGTTGTGTTGACTATGAGAATTCAATGAATGCAATACAAGATCGTATGTCGAGGTTAGCCTGTCTTTCGTCGAGTCAGCTGCCTCTAGTTGTAGCGCTAAAGCTAGCTGAAGCGAGCTAGCTAATTTTGCTAAGCTAACCTGGTAGTCTGGCGGACATAATTCTTGAAAAAGAAAAAAAAACCAGGTTGTGTTATCCCAAGTACGAGGTTTTTTCCACCCTATGAGCAAATCTTCCAACTTGTTATGGTGAATATGAGAATTTAATGAATGCAATACAAGATCGTATGTCGAGGTTAAACAATGAAATGATGAACTCGCAACTAAGGACGTAGCAGACTTACGTACTGTGATCCTTAATGGGCTGCAGATGGGCCTGTGTTTGTCACTCATTCCACTACATCAAGAAGCTGGCTGAGGTCATCTTCATACATCGTTTCTCCAATGGAACGATGGCTTTACACACCATGGTGAGGGTGAGTCCTCCATGAGCACGTGTGCGTGCGTGTGCGTGTGTCAGACGGAGAGATGTTATTTAATTAAAAAGGGGTAATCATGTCATTAGCCTTCAAAAGTTCCCAAAGGTCAGTAGTTCCACAGTAAACAATCCCCTCTTTCCAAACAAGTCCACCACAAATGAAATTCAAATGATTCTGGGGCGTTTTAACCGGCTCAGCAGCGATTCATCTGTATGAGTCCTCCATCTGCACACTAAATCCCTATGCGAGCATGCTTGCCACCAACACTATAAAAAGGGAGCATGGGGAATGAAAATATTGGTATTGATGTGCACACTAGAAAGAAAGAAAAACATCATATTCTTCATATTCCTCCTCTCAGAACTGTTTTTATTACTGGGGATTTGCAGCCTGGCTAGCCTACTATATCAATCACCCGCTGTAGACACCGCCATGTGAGTATGACCACAAACGCTCGAATCTTCACATAGTCACCTGATGGACAAAAACAGTGAATATAACGTTATTTTGTGCACTGCGTTATCTTTTGCAGCGTATGGCACACTTCAGATTCACAGTGCAGCAGTTATGCTTGTGGTATGTATTTGGTTTCTGCATCCAGTTTCATATTGTCTGTCTCCCCTGTTTTGTTTTTGCAATGTAAATGAACTGATAAAAAAATATGTCTCGGTTCACAACAGCTGTGTGAGGCTGGAAGCTTCTCCAGTAATGTTGTTCTCAGTCATTTAGGCTGCAATGGTAAGCTCATTTACTTTTTTTTTTATTATGTGCATGCATTATATTAATAGGCCCATATTTTTACCTTCCTGTTGTCACCATGGTGAAGCTATCGGTCTGTATGTGGTTAGAGGTCGAAAATTTTCTCCCACGGCATGCTGAGCGTTTTTCACACAAACATTTAATCTATTTCTGATGCACACGATGGGCATCTAACGCCATAATAATACTGAATGTGCAGATGACCAGCATTACTCACAGCCATTAGTAGGTGAAAGGTGAAAATCACAGCACAAAAGTAGGTGTGATAAATATTTCTGTTCCACAAGATAGATTGTGTATGTGAAGTGGTGCAAAGTTGCACAAACCCCCCCCCCCAACTGATTGTTTGTGCCATTGAAGAGAAGTGTCATTTATTAGGCAAATTCTATAAAAGATCCTTCTTTTCAGGAATCAGGAACATTTCTTTGTCATTTCATTTCATGTACTTGCATACATGAAATTAAATGAAATATCGTTTCCCCCAGCCCACACAGCAGTGCAACACAAAAGACAAAAACACATATCCAAACTACAAGAACACATACGTATATCCAATCTACAAAAACTGCAAAACTACAAGAACACATATATCCAACATATCGTCACCTTCTTAAAATAATGGCCTAAGTCATATTTTCAAGTTTTTCAAAAAACAGAATAAACTGACAAATTTTGTTTCAGTTTCAGTTTATTCTATGTCTAGTTGGTACCGCTCCACCTCTCGCACCAGCTCAGGCTCCTTCCCTGCCAGAATAAACTGACAAATTTTGTTTCAGTTTCAGTTTACTCTGTTTTTTGAAAAACTTGAAAATATGACTTAAGGCCATTATTTTAAGAAGGCGACGATATCCAAAAATAAAAAATTCACTGTCCAAGAGAGCGAATGCCAGCCAGGATGACTGTCGGAACTGCCGGTCTGCATGGACTAGCAGTTAGCTTAGCCTGCCCCACTTCCGCGTCCTGTCAGACCGCCCTTGGTGCTTCCTCTTTGGGTGCCGTTCTGGGCAGGGCCATGGTCCTTGGGCCCACCGGATGCACCAGATCAGGCTCCTTCAGCCAATCCAATGCCAGCTCTCCCAGCCAGACACCCTCGACACACTTTCCCACACGCCGACACCAAAAACACAGTCAACGATAGGCAAGGCCGCCACCAGACCACCCTCAGTGTTATTGGAACTGCCGGTCTGCATATGGGCTAGCAATTAGCTTAGCCTGCCCCGCTTCCGCGTCGTCAGACCGTTTGAATTCATCGTGCTGACTTTAGAGGCCATGGGGATTCCCTCAGAGTAAAAGCCTTTGAGTGAAGAGTGAATTTAGCCGCTGTTCCAACACACTCACATCCTTGTCAGTAGCACTTCTCATCTGGTCTTGTGTCAGTCAGATGGCATACATGGAGAATCTCTCCATCACACCTGGGTCTCACGAGTCTGTACTTGCAACAGGTTCTCGACCGAAGAGTATGCCTTACCCCACCAAAAACCCCTTCACTTGGCTCTTCTTCTTTGTGTCGTGTCCAAATTACACCTATGAGGTCAGTAAAAACACCGCCTGGTACGACTTTACATGAAATCGGGGCATAAATTGCCCCATGCTTGTCAGTACGTATGAGCTGTAAAACTGTAGGTTGTAAAACGTCTCTGCACCAGTGGTCCCTGACGTATTGCTCTTGCAAACCGTACATTCTCTGTGCGTTCTCTGTTGATGTTTTTGTTTTTGTCCTGTGCAGGTGGTCACATGGCTGAGTTTCAGCATCATGACTCAGTGCGCTCCAGGTAAACCTCATCCTGATGTACACACTACACAAAACACAGACATACTTGGATGACCCAGGCCGCAACAGTACACACCTCTCGCTCTCTCCCACAGCGGCCGTGTTCACTTTCATTAGCTTCATCCAGATGACCATATGGGCGAGGCAGAAGCATGAGATCTACACCAGAGAATTCATTAGCTACCCCGAACTGCGCAGCGCCATTGTTCCGTTGTTTCTTTGAGCGAATCAATGAAACGCTTGCTGGTGGGCGGCCTGAGGTGATGGCAGCGCTCCCGGCAGCAGGATATCGGTAATTGGACAGTGTGTCAGGTAAACCAGGGTCGTGCAAGGCACCTCGGGAGGGTGTCACCTTGGCCCTGGTGCCCAGCTACGTGTCAGCCAAACCGATGACCCACGGTCACAGCCTTCCCTTCTTGCTCTGGGATTTTTAATTTACCTTGTGTTGCTGCAGCTTTTGCTCGGTGGTGCACAGAAACACAACTTTTTTTTTTCTTCTTCCAACGTTGCTCTTATATTATCAAGAAAAACTATCCTGCATGGAGACATTGTGAAACCCGGTATTTTATCTTTCATGCACTGTGATTAATGATGCAGTACGGCCCAACTAGGCAAAACGTGTATGTCATATCCAGTGTGTGCATCAGTACCGATTTAATGCTATGCTAAAGGTTCACATGCTTGGAGCCAAAGTGCAGTGCCTGTTGATTTTATTGAATAACTCGGATTTTTAATCATGCAAATGTTTTGTTGTTTTGTGTGCAGCCAGCTGAGGATCTGCTATGTAAGATTTTCACCATGATCTGGCCCACTATTATCAAAAGGTATAAAAAATATGGTGGTACGGGGGAATTTATAATGTAGCGACTTCCCATTTGTCGGGGGGGGGGGGCGTCACTAATTGCATATGATGCAGGTACAGCCAGTTTTATACAGTGGCAGAGTTTACACGTGAGGATACCTGATGGAAATACAGAACAAGTATGTAGTTATCTGCACATTTCATATTACAGATATGTTGCTTGGTGTTAAGCCAAAGTCAGTTGTGAAGTATTTGAAAGAAAGGACGCTTGCTGTTGAAAATCATTGGTGAAAAGAGAGAACGTTGGGGGCGTCCCGGTGGCGTGGTGCACTACTCCGTTGTCTACCAAAGCGGGGATCGCTGGTTCAAATCCCCGTGTTACCTCCAGCTTGGTGGGGCGTCCCTACAGACACAATTGGCTGTGTCTCCGGGTGGGAAGCCGGATGTGGGTATGTGTCCTGGTCGCTGCACTAGCGCCTCCTCTGGTCGGTCAGTCGGGGTGCCTGTTCAGGGAGGAGGAGGGGGATCACTGTCAGGTGAGAAGCGGCTGGCCACTCCACATGTATTGGAGGAGGCGAGTGGTAGTTCTGCAGCCCTCCCCGGATCAGCAGAGGGGGTGGAGCAGCGACCGGGACAGCTCGGAAGAGTGGGGTAATTGGCCGGGTACAACTGGGGAGAAAAAAAAAAAGGGGGGGGGGATCCACAAAAAAAAAAAGAAAAGAGAAAATGTACCACTGACATGATGCATCTCATTAGCAGGGCTGTGTGACCCTGGGGTCACCGCTGCATGCTAAAGAAATGAGTGGTCACTGTATGCCTCCTCCCTCATCCCATAAGTTTAGAGGATGTAGCCGCAAAATGTCATTCAATGCACGCTACGTACCTTTTCCCCAGATGCCTTTGTGGCCGTGTCTCATCACTTAATTAAATAACATGTCAGCTCAGTATGTGTGTGTGTGTGTGTGTGTGTGTGTGTGTGTGTGTGTGCACACAACATGCAGCTCAGTTTTGGGAGTGAAGGAGAGAGACTTTGTTTTTATTCCGTCACCAACAGGGGGCAGAAATCGTACACAGTATTCCTGCAGGAATGAAGGCTGCAGTCCTGAAGATTGTTGTTTTTGTGTTAATTTGTTTACGTCTGTGGGCACTGTGGTTGCTGCAGTGTGGTGTTCGAGCACTCCAGATCCCCTCAGAAATAAAACAAAGCAGCATTACATATCAACCTGGGTATTTGCTACCGATATTGTAGTTATCTGTTGGTACAGTTCGTTCAAGAGCTGAGACTGCCATATCTGCATTTTAGCCAAAACTTTGCTCAGACTCACCAACCACCTGCCTTCGTCTGCAGTTGCTGAAGACGTCGGTGCTGAAGACTGTCTAATTTTCCCTTTTTTCTTACCCCAGACTAGCCCTTAAAATGAGCGACTGCAACAGCACTCATAATCTGAATATTAGCAGGTTAGCCATCGTCCTAGTATTGCACTGCATGTAAATCTCCAGGACTGCAGCCTGAGCAGAAAGAAGTCCTGAGATCAGAGGGGACTGTGGCATGAAGCGGTCACCGATCTCTTCTTCTTCAGTAACTGCCATGAGATCGTAGTAATAGGTTGCAACGTGGCAGGTGCACAATGAAAAAAAAGAAAAGAAAAGCTGGTAAACACAGAAACGCACAATAAATAACCAGCAAGCACGGCAGACAATTGCAGCAACGGTGCAACATTCAAATATATCAAAATACATACTGGAAAAGGAGTTGTTGCAGCGTGACTCAGCTCTGCTGACTTCAAATGACAAGAGTAAGGATGGAAAGCAGTCAGTTACGCCTCATAGAACAGTGTCCACACACTGGAGGTGTGTGTGTGTGTTGACGTAAACGTAGAAAAACAATCTATCTCTAAGGTGCTTTCACATCCCTTTACACATGCAGTATGTATGTACATATTTATATTATATATCAGCCAGGCATAACTGACATTCAACCTGCACGTGAACGTCTAGTGACGTCAGTGATCCGCATTCTGCAAACGAACCGGCTGCACAGCATAATGTAACAATACTGTAAGCATACTGTAAGCATACTATAAGCATACTGTAAGAATCTCATACTGAAGCAACAGGGGGCATTCACGCATTGTTATGCTTTTGCCCAAATATTGTATTAAAACATTTGGCTCAGGCATCCATTTTGATGCACAAAACACAGCAAAAAGAAACAACAAATCTGACTCCCGAAGGCCAGGGCATGTCAAATCAGCCTTTGCTCTCTACCTCTGCTTAAAAAAAAAAGAAAAAAGAAAAAACCCTTGATAATGGTGTCTAGTTGACCTTAGCCAGCAGTGGTATTTTGTTAAAAATGCTGGCTGAGGCAGGGAAGGTCAATTATCCTGCAAACAACATCAGCTCGTACCCAGCCAGACTCTGCTTAACTTTAGCAAGCAAATTTGTGGGTAAGACTAAATATTAAAACGTGTCCATTGGGCTGGAGAGATAGCTGTGTGCACTGCATGACAGCACTGCTGCATCTAAAGTCTTTGAAAGTTCTCAGGTCCTTTTTTTTTCTTTTACTTTTTCCTCTTGAGTGGCGCTATTTTGATGTCTTTCCGCCCGCCAGCCGTCTGTCGCTGCAACGTGGCATCCTCGTCGTCTCCTGACTGCTGCTTGGCAAAGTTCACAAACACCTGCGAGAACAAATAAATTGTAGAGACCGACATTGTGCATGGATTTAGTCCAAGAGGGGTTGGTCTAAACTGTCCCCTGTGATGCACAAACCCATGGGATGTCTCTTTAGTAGACTGAATTTAGGTGACTCGAGCCATTTTCATTAAAGCTGGGGTAAACGTAGGCAGACAGAACAACTATCAGCTGAACAAACCTGGTGCAGCCAGTATAATGACCCAAACACACTGCAGCACAGATTTGTGCACCACAGCAGGAAACAGTCAGTCCAAATGACACATCATTTACACTTATTCAAACATAATCAGATACTTATAATAGTGCCTATGTTACATGAGGTTGCCGCTTTATGGGGGGGGGGGGGGGGTTCTCATCTTTTTCTTTGGCCTACCTCTTTTCCGCTTCCCTGGCAGCTCCATATTCAGTATCCTTCTCCCAATATACCCAGCATCTCTCCTCCACACATGTCCAAGCCATCTCAATCTTGCCTCTCTTGCTTTGTCTTCAAACCGTCCAACCTGAGCGGTCCCTCTAACATAATCGTTCCTAATCCTGTCCTTCTTCGTCACTCCCTATGAAAATCTTAGCATCTTCAACTCTGCCACCTCCAGCTCCACCTTCTGTCTTTTCGTCAGTGCCACTGTCTCCACACCATATAACATAGCTGGTCTCACTACCATCTTGTAAACCTTCCCTTTATCTCTTGCTGGTACCCTTCTGTCGCAAATCACTCCTGACACTCTTCTCCACCCACTCCACCCTGCCCACCCTCTCTTCTTCACCTCTCTTCTGCACTCCCCGTTACTTTGGACAGCTGACCCCAAGTATTTAAACTCATATGCCTTCGTCACCTCTACTTCTTGCATCCTGACCATTCCACTGTCCTCCCTCTGATTCACGCATAGGTATTCCATCTTGCTCCTACTCACTTTCATTCCTCTTCTCTCCAGTGCATACCTCCACCTCTCCAGGCTCTCCTCCACCTGCACCCTACTCTTGCTACAGATCACAATGTCATCCGCAAACATAGTCCACGGAGACTCCTGCCTGAGCTCGTCCGTCAACCTGTCCATCACCATTACAAACAAGAAATCTTTTTCATCCGAACTTGGTGTTTCCAATCCTCTTTTTTCCAAAGGGTCCACTCCAGTTACAGCAGTCAGGGAGGATGTAGACTCCATGTGTAATGGGAGGATGGACGTGTAGCCAGCCAACTGCATCTTTTCACTTGCCAGCTGCAGGTTTCTCTGGGGGAATGCAACACATAATTTTTCCCAACTCCATCCACAGCTGGACAGGTGTCTGTCCCTCCACCGGCAGGAGTCAATAGTTGCATGGCTTATCACCCTGACTGGCTCCCTACACAGGAACATTGCCAGTTCTCCTGTCCATGCTGGAGGCAACATGGAGGTTCAAATGGTGAACCTCCGTGTTTGGATGCTAGTGTATTAGTTCGCTGTGCCACCTGAATAACCCCCTTTTAAATTATTTTTTTTCCCACTTTTATCAATCCTCATGGGGCAATTCTTTCTCTGCATTTAACCCATCCTAGCTGTGTAGCTAGGAGCAGTGGGCAGCCGCTAGTGCAGCGCCTGGGGACCAACTCCAGTTCTTTTTGCCATACCTTGGTCAGGGGCACAGACAGGAGTATACATCCTAAAAAGCATGGCTTTTTTTTTCATTACCTTGCTCAGGGGCACAGGCAGGAGTATTAACACTAACATGCATGTCTTTTTGATGGTGGGAGGAAACCGGAGCACCAGGAAGAAACCTATGCAGACATGGGGAGAACATGCAAACTCGACACAGAAAGGACCTAGGACAGCCTGGGGTTCGAACCCAGGACCTTCTTGCTGTGAAGCAACAGTGCTAACCACTGGGCCACCGTGCCGCCAATGTTCATGTTTCTTTTGATGGTGAGAAGAAATCAGACCACCCAGAGAAAACCCATCGCAGACACAGGGAGAGCATGCAAACTCCACACAGAGGATAACCCCCAAGGTTGGACAACCCCGGGGTTCGAACCCAGGACCTTCTTGCTGTGAGACGACAGCGCTAACCACTGGGCCACCTTGCCGCCATTCTTTATTTAGCACCTAATACTCTTGTCTATTGATGAGCCAATTGGTTACCAATTTCAGTAGGAGTAATTCCTGTACATTCAATACTTTTTTCAACCGATGAAGCATTTTGAAGTTCTGATGGTACCTGGTCTAGTGTAGTCTGGGACACGGAGTAGTCTTCGATGCTGAGCCTCTCTTTATTGGCCACCACCAGCTGGAATATCCTGGCCAGGGAGGAGGAGGCGATCTCATACTGCAGTGTGTTGTAGTGCTTCTCCCTCAGGACACAGCCGGGGAAGAAGCTCTCCATGAAGTTCTCAGCAGGGACCAGATCTGGAGACATGCCCGCTTTAGGTGCCTTGATTTTCATGGTCACTACGTAACCGTCACCAAACCTGCGTGAAAGGAGACAGCAGGGAGGCATAAGACACTTTGACCTGACTAAAGATGATGGTTGAATGTCTTGATGCATGCTCCATAATCCAGGTAGGAAAATCAAAGAAGGTTGGACCAGTTCATCTGGATACAATGTTTATTGACAGATACATTTCATCACTCATCTACATGACCTCTTCAGTCTATGAACCATCAGTCTAAGAGGATGGCTGAAGTTTGTCTGGGGATTTCTAACTAAAATATGCAAAAGAGCTTATCCAGCGCAGATTTCTAGTAATGCCCGCAAGTAAATGGCAACCAGCCTTTTGTAGTATACTAAATAAGTGTTGTCACAATAACACAAAATTAGTCAATGATACTGTACCAGACCTATCATCACAATTCACATTAGAAAGCATTGTTGGTACACCTAACCAATGAAAGATGTAAGCTAATAACAAACATTAAAAGCTTAAACTGCATCATACACAGCAGCATATTGATATGAAAGTGACCTAGAAGCAAGTTGGCTACTTTTCCAAGTTTTTCTCATCACTGTAGTCTAAACATTTTGAACAAAATGCTTTTTTTGGGGGGGGGGGATTCCCCCCCCCTTTTCTCTCCAATTGTACTTGGCCAGTTACTCCACTTTTCCAAGCCATCCCGGTCACTGCTCCAACCCCTCTGCCGATCCGGGGAGGGCTGCAGACTACCACATGCCTCCTCCGATACATGAGGAGTTGCCAGTCGCTTTTCACCTGACAGTGAGGAGTTTCACCAGGGGGACGTAGCGTGTGGGAGGATCAGGCTATTACCCCCAGTTCCCCCTCCCCCCCGAACAGGTGCCCTGACCAACCAGAGGAGGCGCTAGTGCAGCGACCAGGACACATACCCACATCCGGCTTCCCACCCGCAGAAACGGCCAATTGACCTTTCGCAAAGTACCGCCCCAGAACGGTGTTTGTCCAATCCTACCTTAGCAACGGTCCGTCAAGCTTTCAAACACACAACAAAATGCTGAAACGGTGTGCCTATGGGATCTGCAAATCGGATACTAGATATCTGGAAAGTTTGGAGGGGTGTAATTTTCTTTCCCTTCCCCAAACCCAGAACGCAAGAAGCGCAATGTCGGCAATAGATTTGGCAGTATAGCAGACCCCATGGCCAGCTTAATCCATCCAAAGTCAACAAAAATACCTGTCTGCTCCAAGCTAAGCTTGCTACTAGCTATTATTGATAGCTAATACAGCTAACGTATTATTACTGTTACTTTTACCCACACAATGCGCTGATTTCTTCCTTCATGTTTTGGTGTTTTCCGGCTACTTCCTGGATAGTTCTGAATTGCTTGACGGGCAGTAACTAAGGGGGGCGGGACTTTGCGAAACGTCAATTGTGTCTGTAGGGACCTCCGACCAAGCCGGCGGTCCTCGTGTTGGTAGGCAATGGAATAGACCGCCACGCCAACCGGGCATCCCCAAATGCTTTTTTTTTTTAAACTCACCAACTCAAAGGATAAACTTTAACTTGCACACAACATTTTCATTGCTACTTTGCAAGCCTTTGTATTGGAAAGGTTTGGTAACACACACACACACACACACACATACATACCCATGCACGCACGCATGCACACACATACACACACACAGTATCTTACTTGTATTTGAGAGACTGTATGGTGCCCAAACACTTGAACGTTCCATTGACCATGATGGCGAGACGAGTGCAGAGCGCTTCACACTCCTCCATGCTAGTGGAGAGACAACAGCCATCAATACTGTCTTTTCAATGCCAGTGCTGTTTTCTACATTCTTGGAGGACTGATCAAAGTTTCATAGGCGATTTTGTTAGTGATCACAGTACGATCTGCAAATTCGTGACTGAAAAGTTGGCAGTGTTTGGCTGTTGTGGACGCACAAAGTCAGTAAATCTGTTATCTTCCTCACCTGTGTGATGTCAGCACCACAGCCCTCCCATCCTGAATGACACTCATGATGGCATTCCACAGAAACCGGCGAGAGTGAGGGTCCATACCTGTGGTGGGCTCATCCTACACACACACACACACACAACAAACGTAAGTCTCCTAGATCAGAATTCCATACAAATTCAGAGCTTAGAGCAAGTGCCAGTCTCAATCGGCATATGGCAGTTTTCAAATTCATGCCAATTTGAATTGAACTGTGCAGTTTTCTTGCCAGTGTATAAACCATTCAATGCCGAGCTTGATTGAACCCATATGGCTTCCCATCTGGGTCCACAGACCATTTCATTGAAAAATCTTTGCATTAAAACTCAGCGACCCGAACAATGGAATGACATGGAAATACAAAGTCGCCATGAGGTCACTCACCAGCAGCACCAGAGACGGACAGCCAATCAAAGCGATCGCCGTGGAGAGTTTACGCTTGTTGCCTCCGCTGTATGTCCCCGCACAACAGCCTGCATACTCTGTGAGACCCAACTTCTGGATACTCCATTCTGCCACCTTGCGGAAAAACGCAATATATAATCACAGAGCCGCTCTGTGTGTTGCAGCGCTACAAATTCTCACATTTGAAGGGTGGGCGGACATTGTGGAGTCGAGGCTCCAGCCCCGGCCTGGCAGAAGCTAACCAGCAGTGCAAGTGCTCGTGACAAGAGATGCACTTTAACACACACTGTCTGCAGAACTCACAATGAAATGAATAACAGTCAACAACAGACAAACCAGCTCTTGTATCATAAAGAGATTTATATTTGGACATGCACTCGTGGCTTTAAAAAACAAACGGTGAGCTCCAGTTCTCCTTCGTGCATTGAAGTTATTTCTCAGCCAAATACTGATTTCATTAGAAAATTAACAGAAGCATATTTTGATTATTCTGGTAACAGTATATACACACACACACACACACACACACTTATAACACATATATTATATATCTTCTTTTTTTTTTGTTGATTTCTCCCGAATTGTATCCGGCCAATTACCCCACTCTTCCGAGTCGTCCCAGTCGCTGCTCCACCCCCTCTGCTGATCCGGGGAGGGCTGCAGACTACCACACGCCTCCTCTGATACATGTGGAGTCGCCAGCCGCTTCTTCTCACCTGAGTGAGGAGTTTTGCCAGGGGGATGTAGCGTGTGAGAGGATCATGCTATTCCCCCCAGTTCCCCCTCCCCCGAACAGGCGCCCCGACCGACCAGAGGAGGCGCTAGTGCAGCGACCAGGACACATACCCACATCCGGCTTCCCACCCGCAGACACGGCCAATTGTGTCTGTAGGGACGCCCAACCAAGCCGGAGGTAACACGGGGATTCGAACCGGCGATCCCCGTGTTGATAGACAACGGAATAGACCGCCACGCTACCCGGACACCCCTGGTAACAGTATGAAGAAGCCACAGTCCAACTCACTCTGGCGATCTCTGACTCGGGCACTCCCCGGAGACGTGCGTAGAGGTAGAGATGTTCCCTGCCTGTCAATAGGTCATCGATGGCGTCAAACTGGGGGCAGTAGCCCATGTTCTGGTGCACGTCCAAAATCTCCTTCAGGATGCTGAGGGACAGACAAACAAGGGTCCACTCTGAAACCTTCTGCCTTGCTCAGCGGACATCGCACCAATTAATTCTCAGCATTTGTTGTCGAGTACCACGTGAGTGGGACTGTCCACATTGGTACGATTCGTATCAGATGAGTTGCCAGTTGCATACTCAGCTGAGCTTGCAATACTCCAGAACATCCTGGCACTCAGTAAATCATTTTACGTTGCAAACCCCCACCCATCTGTTGCTCTGAGCAGGTAGAAACAAACACCGAGGAGCATTCAAGACACTTTTTCCTCCAGCTCTCAAGTTCAAGTTCAACTTTATTGTCACGTGTATTTGGCATACAATGCAATTGTCATACTCTGGCTCTCTCTGCCTAAACACAAAGGACACACACCATCCCAAAAAAAAAAAAAATTACAGCCCTACATTTTTTTTAAATTTTGAGATACTTTATTGATCCCTGTAGGGAAATTACACCCTGCATTTAACCCATCCTAGCCGTGTAGCTAGGAGCAGTGGGCAGCTGCCGTGCAGCACCCAGACACCAACTCCAGTTCTTCTTGCCATGCCTCAGTCAGGGGCACAGACAGGAGTATTAACCCTAACATGCATGTCTTTTTGGTGGTGGGGGAAACTGGAGCCCCTGCAGAAAACCCACCGCAGACACGGGGAGAACACGCAAACTCCACACAGAGGACAACCTGGGATGAACCCCCAAGGTTGGACAACCCCTGGGTTCGAACCCAGGACCTTCTTGCTGTGAGGCGACAGCGCTAACCACTGGGCCACCGTGCCGCCCAAGAATCCAATGTAGCGAATTCAGGGGGCAGCCAGGAAACGAACCTGGGTAGCCTGGACCGCAGGCAATTGTGCTAACCTGTCAACTAAAGGGTCCGACCCTACGTGGACTATGTACACATAAATTTATTAGTTTTATACACAATACAGAAAATATCGAAAAGTACATGATAACACACCCGCGACCCTGAGAGCAGGATAAGTGGTTCGGATAATGGGTGGACATGGTAACACAACAGTGTAAGGTGCATATGGGTGTGTCGGCTGTTCAGCAACCTGACTTCCTGCGGAAAAAAGCTATTACTGAGACTGAGCTCTCAACACAGCATGCAATATAAAAGGCCTATGTTCCCCAAACAAATCTTTTCATTCTGTTCTTTGGGTACCTGTAGCCAACCACCGTGGCCTCCCCGGAGCTCACTTCGGTGTCGCCGGTCAGCATTTTGAAGGTGGTGGTTTTTCCGGCTCCATTCACTCCCAGCAGACCAAAGCACTAGCAGAAAATGGAAGACAACAAAGTATGAGGACACATTCAGTGGGGAGGCCGAGTGTTTGTAAATGCCCTCATTATTCCACAGAACAGCTAATAATACCGCAATCAAGGTCTTATCTGCAGATGAAATGTTTGCACGCCTCTACATATTCTAAAAACAAACATCTCTGCGTGCGTGAGAGAACAGAATAATTTGGAAGTCAACACAGACGCTGCTCTAAAATATTCAGTAGTAAACGGGATACAGTGTTAACATGAGTCAGTAACCGGGCTAAATATAGACCACAACAGCTCCCTAATTCAAGTTTCATACGCTCGGAATAAGGTTTTATCCGAGATGTTGTGGCGCTCAGGTGAGCCCGACTCAAAATGGAAAAGCATCATTAACCAGAAGAAATATCGGCGCGTGAGCGTGCATGTGTACGTGTCCTCAGTAACAGAGAATGCTTTCCCTTTCAGGGGCAGTCTTTACCTCTCCTGCGGGGACACCCACACAAATCCGATCCACAGCTGCCCTCTTCCTGCCCACGTAAGTCTGTGCAGAGGAGACGGGGGAGAGATGATAATAAAACTGTATCTGCACGCAGTTGCACTTCAGAAAACATCAGATGCAAAACTCTGCAGAGACCCTCGGAGGCTGTGAGGTGAAGCATAAATGAAGCATCCCAGACGTGATTTACGGTGGAATAAGAGGGGCAAAAAAACACAGCGAGAGCGAGCGGATTAAAAACAAATTATATGAGCTCTCGTCTGTGAAAACGTCTTTCAAATGTGATTATTTGAGAGATGAAACTGTTAGACCCAGCTGAAGTTGTTCAGGCTAAGCTGACTTTTGGGGGGTGATGGACAGGTTGGGCCCAGTCAGCATTCCCATAGACTTCACCTGGACCTCTAGGGCCTCGCTGCTGAAGACCATTCCGGAAAACACGTGGGATTTTGTCACATGCAGCCTCCCAGTTAAAACATAACATCCCATTCAGGTGCCATAATGTTGAGGAAAACATAGCCAGGACAGTGGTCATACCTTGGAGAGGTCTCTAATCTGCAAGATGTCTGACTTGCTGCCTCCTTCGTAGATCCTCTGCCTCTCTGCTGCCACGTCGTCATCTTCACCTTTTATCGGTGGCCGCTGGACATCGGACAACCTGCGGGGAAGATACAAGGGATTTGTCTTGGAGGGACTGTGTATATATATATATATATATAAATAAAACAGAAACATACTGAGGTTTTTCCCCACACACAGCAGAATATTTAAAGGGGGGTGAGAGGAGGTGGCAGACTTCTAACAACCTGCAACAAGACATCACTTATTCTGATTTTCCGTGGAGCGTTGGTATCATGTGTTATAAAACACAGTATTGAGGGTGTCAGGAGGGAGCCCCCCCCCGTGTGATGAGGATTTGCATCGACACAGATTGCTGCTTTAAAAGACACAGCCAGAGTTGTTTTTGTTATCGATTCTCTCGCCCCCACAAGGCCTGGCCCGCACTCTTCAGCAAACTACACAATGGCTGCAGAAAACTGTATCTACCGAAGGTGTTTGAAAACAGCAGATGCCAGCAAACATGCCGTGTACCTGTTACCATTCTTTTTTTCTTTTAGTTTCCCCCTTTTTCTCCCCAATTGTATCCTGCCAGTTACCCCACTCTTCCGAGCCGTCACTGTCGCTGCCCCCCCCCCTTCTGCCGATCCGGGGAGGGCTGCAGACTACCACATGTCTCCTATGATACATGTGGAGTCGCCAGCCGCTTCTTTTCACCTGACAGTGAGGAGTTTCGCCAGGGGGGACATAGTGCATGGGAGGATCACGCTACCCCCCCCCCCCCGTTCCCCTTCCCCCCCTGAACAGGTGCCCCGACCGACCAGAGGAGGCGCTAGTGCAGTGACCAGGACACATACCCACGTCCAGTTTCCCACCCATAGACACGGCCAATTTTGTCTACAGGAATGCTCGACCAAGGAATGCTTGGGGATCCGACCGCCAATCCCGTGTTGGTAGGCAACGGAATAGACCGCCACGCCACCCGGATGCCCCACCTGTTACCGTTCTATTTGAATTTGTTTGTCTTGCTCGCTTTGACACTTGATGTTATCCACTGGGCTGAACGATAAAGGTCCGGATTCGAGTAGAATTCCAGGTAGCACCTTTAACATGTGCGCAGGTCACAAGACACCAGCTGCATGAAACCTCGAGTAAAATTCCCATTTCTGTGTCGTCTTAGCTAGGTCCCTACCAGTGGTTGAGGAAGAAGCGGTACTGGATCAGAATGTTTAGAACAAAGTAGACCACGCCTTCCACAGCCATGAAAGCCACGTTCTTCCCGATAAAGTCCCACCTGAAAGGGTCCATAGTGTACTCCTCACCTGGAAGCACAGGCATGCAAAATAAATAAATGGATCATAAATACAAATAAATCCCGGTTTATCTATTTAAAGTCAAGGTTGCACAGAGAGAACTTGGAGATTTTATTGGCTGGACTGGTTATTTTGGAGAATTTGTGTCTTAATGTCAGTCAAGCAAGAGTAGGATACATATCATTTCAACTGCAGTTATAACAATGTAAATAATAAAGTTCATCAGAAAATGATGATGTGATTAAAGATCGTGGGATTAAAAAATTACAGATGTGGAAATTATATATCCACATTACATATTCATTTTGTCAGTCATCAAATGTTTATTGCACTTTTTTTTTTTAAAAAAGAGATTACTTTTGGTAGATTTTGCTTAGTCTGACATGACGGTGCAGAGAGGACATAAAATGCGACGTAGGACAGCAGCCAGATTTAAACCGGGGGCATTGCAGTTATATTCGAGCCCCTTTTGTCATCTCTGACAGAAAAACAATACACAAAACAAATTTCCCCATTACACGAATTTTAAATGATAGATGACATAGCCTGGTATATTAAATTTAGCCACCGAGAATAAAACCTGTGGAAAAACACTGCAGATGCAGATAAATATTGTTTGCAAACATTGTACTACAGACCACGGGAATGTTTTATTTTTTGGGGGGGGGGGATTTCCCCCCCTTTTTCTCCCCAGTTGTATCCAGCCAATTACCCCACTCTTCTGAGTCATCCCGGTCTCTGCTCCACCCCTTCTGCCAATCCAGACAGGGCTGCAGACTACCACATGCCTCCTCCGATACATGTGGAGTCGCTAGCTGCTTCTTTTCACCTGACAGTGAGGAGTTTCACCAGGGGAACATAGCACATGGGAGGATAGCGCTATTCCACCCAGTCCCCCCCCCCCCAAACAGGTGCCCCGATTGACCAGAGGAGGCGCCAGTGCAGCAACCAGGACGCGCACCCACATCTGGCTTCTCATCCGCAGACACAGCCAATTGTGTCTGTAGGGACGCCCCGACCAAGCCGGAGGTAACACGGGGATTCGAACTGGCGATCCCCGTGGTGGGAGGCGATGGAATAGACCGCCAAGCTACCCGGACGCTCCGAGTGTGGGAACCTGATGGTTATAGTTACCAAATCGGGCGTAAACGTCAGTAACTGCCTGGTTCATGGCCATGTCTATCAGGCCCCGGCCCAGGCAAAAGTGAGGGAACACCAGCAGCCCCTTCTTCAGCCACTCATTAAACTTCAGCAGAGACTGTAAGAAGCAAAAAAACACACACACACACATACACACACACACAAAATGACAAATTAATGTGCATCGTTGAGTGAATATGACTCAAGATTTCTCCTGTTGTTGAATTACATAGCAATATTTCGGGGTTGATGCATATGAGTTTTTTTTCCCACTGTTTAGTTTTGCCCCTAGTGCTTGGAAAACAGAAAACCCAAGGAAGCGTGTATGTTTTAGATCCCTGCAGACACTACAGTGAGATGAAGTTCAGCTGAATGTACATGTTTTGAATGGATAAATAATACTATGAGTGCAGTAGGTCAGAGGAAGTATTTCCTCCTTTGGCAGAGCAGCTCCAGGTATCATCACAACATATAAGAGGTCCTTGGTTTCTTTGGGTCGCTACCTTTCAGCGTGCTTCTCACTGCCGGCTCACAAATATAGATGAAACCCCTGAAGACAGATGCTCAAATGCTAAACAGAGTTCTCTCTTGCATGTTCATATATATGGGTAAATATTTGTCACACGCTTGTCAGGCAGATTTTTACTGAACGTACCCGGTTGTTTTCAAACAGCTCCAGGATGAAGGTGATGGCGCTGCTGTTGATGCCTATGAACAGGTTGATGCAGGACAGAGAGACGTAGGCCGTGCTGGGGATGTTGAAGATGTATGACAGGGGATACATCATGGGTGTCACTGACCACCTGTGAGCCCAAAGGGGTTAAAAGGTGGGAAAGTGAGGAATTTCATTCAGAATCACTCAATGTGCTACATCAAGACCAGAATATCTTGTTATATCAAGTTGCTGAATTTCATTAGCATTTTGCTAGTCTGTTGTCTTAATTAGGTTGTACATGTGTTCTCTTCTAACTGATCTAACTGTCAATTTGTTTCCACTGTGATTTTGGAAGCTCCTTCAGGCCTATCTCACATGGACAATATGTTAATTCATTCATTATCCAAGCCGCTTATCTGAATTTGGGTCACGGGATACTGGAGCCTATCCCAGCAGTCATTGGGTGGCAGGTGGGGAGACACCCAGGACAGGCCGCCAGACCATCACAGGGCCGACACATACACACACAGTCACACCTAGGGACAATTTAGTACATCCGATTCACTTGACCTACATGTCTTTGGACTGTGGGAGGAAACCAGAGCACCCGGAGGAAACCCACGCAGACACGGAGAGAACATACAAACTCCACACAGAGGACAACTCCGGACGACCTCCAAGGTTGGACAACCCCGGGGTTCGAACCCAGGATCTTCTGGCTGTGAGGTGACGACGCTAACCACTGCACCACCGTGCCACTCAATATGTATATTGTATGATAATAATATGTGCATTATGTGTTTTTTCTTTGTGCGAGTAAATATTGTCACCAATATTAAACAAGTCTTACCCATACAGCAGGAGTAGGGCAACGAGTGCTGGCAGGTTTGTTGGTGATGTGTAGCACTTTTTGTTGAAAGCCATGAAAATGCCAACCACCATTGCAGTGCTCATAAAGTAGTTTATCTGGGGAAGAAATGCAATATTCAAATGCAATATCGCACGGGGGGAGGGGGAGGGGGGGAGCATTCAGTGGAAATAACCATACTATCCACAATTTATTTGGCAGGCAGAGCTTTTTTTATTGTATGCCTCGAACGACATACAAAACGTGTGATTACTTTTCAGATTTCATCAGCCATCAAACACAAAACATTTCTAAGGGGAAAAAGAGGTGATAGGTGAAGTGGTTAAAGCATTCCAGGTCTGAATGGGGTACTATCGGGGGTTTTGTTTTTCTAATTCTAATTATTTCTTGGCATAATACAATAATAGAATAATGTAAATAATAATATGGTCAGTAGTGGGAAGACAGTGTTTTTTTTTTTTTTACATTTTCTCCCCAATTGCATCCAGCCAATTATCCCGCTCTTCCGAGCCATCCCGGTCACTGCTCCACCCCCTCTGCCGATCCGGAGAGGGCTGCAGACTACCACACGCCTCCTCTGATACATGTGGAGTCGCCAGCCGCTTCTTTTCACCTGACAGTGAGGAGTTTCACCAGGGGGACATAGCGCATGGAAGGATCACGCTATTCCCCCCAGCCCCACCCCCACCCCAAACAGGCGTCCCGACTGACCAGAGGAGGCACTAGTGCAGCGACCAGGACACATACCCACATCCAGCTCCCCACCCACAGACACAGCCAATTGTGCCTGTAGGGATGCCTGACCAAGCTGGAGGTAACACGGGGATTCGAACCAGTGATCCCCACGGTGGTAGGCAACGGAATAGACCGCCACGCCACCCGAATGCCTGCGATGACATTGTTTCTGGAGGCAGTGCCATACATGGGCCCTGAATGCAAATAGCTACTGCGTTACGTAATCTGAAGCATGCATCAATAACTGTATCATTATCAACACGAGGTGAACAGACACTCGTTCTGTAAGTATTTACAGCTCCCCAGATAATATCGTCTCTTCACAAAGGTCAAAGTCTACATACTGTCAAAGTAAGGATGCAGCTTTGCATCAAAATTGGAAAACAAGGAATTTTTAGTCTCAAAGTTCGATGGGGTCACTATGTCCAACTTACAGACATCATCACTGACAGTGATGATTTATCGTTGTTTTTGAATAGCACTGCCTACCATGTCCCAGAAGAAGTTGGCCACCCAGTAGATCAAGGGGCTGACCCCACTGACAAACTGGAGGTGCTTGGCCTTGGTCACGCGCTCCTGGATGAGGTAGAGGACGAAGCTGGCAGGGATGAAGGACATGGCGAAGATGACACAGATGGCCACCACAGCATCCACCGATGTGGTCAACCTGAGGAAAAAGGAGTGACAGCGTATTACCTCTGGCTTTGTCGGGCGTCCCTACAGACACAATTGGCCGTGTCTGCAGGCAGGAAGCCAGATGTGGGTATGTGTCCTGGTCGCTTCACTAGCACCTCCTCTGGGTCGGTCGGGGAGCCTGTTCATGTGGGTAGGGGGAACTTGGGGGAATAGCGTGATCCCCCCCACGTGCTACGTCCCCCTGGTGAAACTCCTCACTGTCAGGTGAAAAATAGTGGCTGGCGACTCCACATGTATCAGAGGAGGCATGTGGTAGTCTGCAGCCCTCCCTGGATCGGCAGAGGGGGTGGAGCAGTGACCAGGACAGCTCGGAAGAGTGGGGTAATAGGTTGGATACAATTGGGGAGAAAAAGTGGGAAAAAAATTCATTTAGATCTTTTTCTGGCTGAACGCTCGATCAATTAGTCACTCAAACTTGATCTGTATAGTTTTCATTTTGTACGCTAAAATCCAGTGCAATGGACTTTGCATAAGAGCAAATGTGCCAAAATAAAAAAAACAAAAAAAACAAAGAAAAAGATGCACAAAACATAATATGAGAAAATACAAACATATAAATACATAAAATATGTAAGTGATGACTACATAAGGAGAAACAGCTGGAAAATACCCTGCACAAAATTAAAAGATGTGCCAATATCTGACATGCTGACTCTTTGCTGCCCATTACACATTCCCATAAAAACCTGTTTGAAAATGTACTTGCTAAATGATGCTGATATGATTCAAGTCCATCAGACATGCTAAGACAGTTGTCCTCAGTATCACTTCAGACAGTTATAGCTTCTATCTGACCTGTTTGTTACTATTAGTCATTATACTTGGGGGGGTTAAAAAAAAGTACTAATGGGGCGTTCAGGTGGCATCCGGCAGTCTATTCCATTGCCTACCAATACGGGGATCACTGGTTCGAATCCCCGTGTCACCTCCGACTTGGTCGGCTGTCCCTACAGACACAATTGGCCGTGTGTGTGGGTGGGAAGCTGGATGTGGGTATGTGTTCTGGCTGCTGCACTAGCGCCTCCTCTGAGCGGTCGGGGTGCCTATTCGGGGAAGAGGGGGAACGGGGGGGGGATAGCGTGATCCTCCCATGTGCTACGTCCCCCCCGGCGAAACTTCACTGCCAGGTGAAATGAAGTGGCTGGCGACTCCACATGTATCGGAGGAGGCATGTGGTAGTCTGCAGCCCTCCCCAGATCAGCAGAGCGGGTGGAGCAGCAACCGGGATGGCTCAGAAGAGTGGGGTAATTGGCCGGATACATCCATCCATCCATTATCCAAGCCGCTTATCCCAACCGGGGTCACGGGATGCTGGAGCCTATCTCAGCAGTCATTGGGCGGCAGGCGGGGAGACACCCTGTACAGGCTGCCAGTCCATCACAGGACCAACACACACACACATTCACACCGAGGGACAATTTAGTACGCCTGATTCACCTGACCTACATGTCTTTGGACTGTGGGAGGAAACTGGAGCACCCAGAGGAAACCCACGCAGACATGGGGAGAACATGCAAACTCCACACAGAGGACGACCCAGGATGACCCCCAAGGTCTGACTACCCTGGGGCTCAAATCCAGGACCTTCTTGCTGTGAGGCGACCACGCTAACCACTGCGCCACCGTGCCGCCCTGGCCAGATACAAATGGGAAGAAACGGGGGGAAAAAAATCCAAGAAAAAAAAGTACTAACAGCTAATAAAATGGCATATTATCTTCTGCTGCACGAAACTCTGGCGGTGAAACAGTTAAACATGCACAGGAAACATGCTGAATTACAAAAGCACTCAGTTCTGTTGAATTACAGAAAATCACACTTACACAGTGACCTCGGACAGCTGCTCTTTGGTGAGGTTGAGAGGATGGTTAATGGCGGTAATGCCGTACTCCACGGGGTTGGCGGAACGGGGCAGAAAAGCCCGCAGAATGGCATTATTGGCAACATTCATGAAAGCCACCACGGCGTGCCAGCCTTTGTTGTTATACCAAACCTGGTGAAACGCGAGAGGCTTGGTTAATGCAACAACACCCAGTAATGCCACGAATTACGATAAACGATTTGGAGTAAAAACACAACAATTATGTCATGATTTCTGGAAGGAGACATTGCTGTTGAGTTTTTCAAAGTTTTGTTTTTTTTTGGTGTTTTGAACAACACAAGCTGAGTGCCATCCGGTTCCAGCGTATTAAAGAGAAGGCAGACATCGCTATGGCCGATATCTCCAAAACTTGGCAACTCACACCAAAACATGAACAGGGCTCATCTGTGATCCCGGGTCAAAGCTCATAAATTAATTTCTAATGTCTTGCCACCGTGACCCCTGTTTAATTGAAATGTTTTCAAAGACTTGAATTAAAAAAAAAAGAAGAACAGAAATAACTTTTACAAATGACTTTCTGACACTTTCCTCTCATCCCAAAGCATCCGGCATTAAATGGATTTTCCTATTTGGTAAATCTCACCCATACGCTATGTCAATAACACAACAAGCCATCAAATTATTTGCAAATACCATTCGGCCCAACAGTCCATCCTGCACTTACCTTTACATTGAATTCACTCTCCATGTATCTGAGGAAGGGACCGATGTCTTTCAGAGCAAGTCTAGAGTAGTAACCCTTGGGAGGACAACACCCATTATTAACATTATAAACTTACCGTTCAACATTTTACCTGTAGATGTCAACACTGGTACCAAATACTCGTTTTCATTAAAATAGTGAGTACCCCTGTGATGTTGAGCATCTGTCCCAGCTGATGAAAAACACTGCGGATGTTTTGGGGGTCTACATCTAGGATGGGCAGCTGTCCTCCGACTGACAGACCTCCATATCTGAGGATTGAAAAGACTTATTTTCACAACACCAGAGCCATTTGTAACATTGTTTTGGAAAAAATGCTATATGAATAAAGTTATTATTATTATTTATAATATCTTATAACCTACTTTACTCTTCCAAGTCATGTAACTTGCTAAAACCACTAGAGGGCGACAAACTAGGTCATAGACAGGAATGTAAAGGTTTTTTGTTGTTGTTTTGTTTTGTTTTTTTACCCATTACCTTTGTTCGTTCACCCAATATTTGCTCTTCAAACTGTGAATAAGAATTTAAAAAAAGAATGAGTTAAAAGTGATGTGGTTACATTGAATAGCCCATTGTACATGGTCAATCAAAATGAGTTGGTTTATAATCAAAGTGAGTCTATGGACACACACACACACACACACACACACACACACACACACACACACATACACACATTCCTGTGTTCAGTTCACTCGTGCTTTTGGGGTTTTATAAGATTGTCTGGGTTGTCATTTGAGTCATCTTCATGTTATCTTTTTTTTTTTTTTCCCAGCTGCAGATGGACATACCTGGTCCTGATGAGACTCGAGTAGGTTTTAACCAGGTAGTCAGAGATGTTCCTGTTCGTCAGGTCCAGCATGGTGTCTCCCGTGACCTCTATCCTCTGGCGAGGGGGCAAGCCCCCTGCTCCGATTGGGCAGATGGGCATCATGGTTAGCTTCTTACCGGTGCTGCACTGGCAGGAGGGGGAGGGGTTTCGGGGGTGCCACTCGGGACTCAGTAAGATGTTGGTGACCACGGGGGAAACATCTGGCTCCTCCCACTCTGAAGAGCTGTTCCTACAAGACATGCTGGATGGAGGAGAAAGGAGAAACCGTTCAACCGCCTAATACCTGGTATTACCTAACGTTTCACTTCAACAGGAAACTTGGGGGGGGTAGTTTCTATTAATCTGAGAGGATAAGAATGTTTATTTAGCCAAGAAAGTACAAATTTACAATGAATTTGACTTGGAAGAGAACAAGGAATAAGCAGCATGATAATGTTAACCAGGCAATACTTCCCTGATCTGTATTTACTTGTCTCAATACATCCTTTTATCATTGCAGCATGTAGTAATACACAATGTGCAAACACTGCATAGTAGAAATCCAAAATCTGCAAATCTTCAATTTTTCAGGTGTTTTTTTTTGTTCTTGTTTTTTTAATGCTGTAAGAAGATATTTGTTACTGCCTTAATACGTAACTCCCTTTTCCCATTTGATCTACTACTACTACTACTACTTTCGGCTGCTCCCGTTAGGGGTCGCCACAGCGGATCATCCTGTTTCCCATTTGATATTTCTACATATATTAGATTGTGGCGGACACTAGGGGCTATGCCTCTCACCCAGCAGGACTGTGAGCTGGGGGCGTGGTTTACGTTCCCGGGCTCGCCGGTGCAGGGTTGTTCCTGCTGCAGTTGGTTTTTGGAGTTGAGGAATAAACACCAAACTCGCCTTGGTCTCCTGTGTTTTTCCTCATTCCTGCCACAAGATCCTCTTTTCTAGATATTCTTATATTATTTTGTTTTCTATCCTTTTATAACGTCTCATCATGTATATTGTCTTATTTTTGTGTGTTTATTTATTGATCGATTGCTTGTGTGCGAGGGTCCCACCAAGTTCAATTGTTTAAATGTGCACACTTGCTTGGTTAACAATAAAACTTGGCTCGGCTCATACGAGTAGGACACCTGGGTCTAGCAGACATAAAAATGCAATTTCTGCAGACTTTATGAGACTAATGAGTCTAGGGTGCAAATTGCAGATACTGTCGGTAGACATCTCATTGTGTAGAAGGTGTTAATGTTACCACCACAAATTCCAACAGTGGCGTCTCATGTTTCCAAATGTACTTTTTTGTTATCGGTGGATGAAGTCATTCACGTTCTGATCTCGGTTATGTAGTAATTGAAAAATAATAACAAAGTGACCTGGTAAAGTCATCAACATTGATCGTATTGAACCCCTGTATTGATTATATAATCAATAATAATGAGGCAAGCAAAAAATAAATAAATTAAAGATTGTCACTGAAACTACTTATATGCTACTTTTTAAACCTGATGTGCAATACAAATGTACAATTGTAAATGCACATATGACCACTGTATACTGTTATAACTTATTACTGATATTGTTATAATTATAACATAGGTATATACTATAGTATATAATTATGTAATAGATAATAGATAAATATAGAGTATATTAGTATGTAAGATAATATATTATATATAAACATAATAAGTTATAAAGTTATATTAGTATATAATATATAAGCAATGCAATATATGTATGTTTTCAATTATTCAGCGATAACAAAATGTATAGTAGTGACATATCTGTTGTGCATACATACTTACCTCCAGTATTCTATTTATTATTCCATTTATTTCTTTTTTATGTGTGAGTGGAATCGCTCTCTCTCTCTCTCTCTCTCTCTCTCTCTCTCTCTCTCTCTATCTATCTATCTACATTCCGTGTATGACATCACTCCTTACAGGTACCCACAGGTGTCAAATCCAAACGCAATGCATGAGACTGTCGACAATCCATTATCTGCATACCAACTAAGGTCTGTCACTGGTCGGCTTAATGTCAATAGTGTCAAACGGCCCATGTCAAATCTTTTTGTAATACACGTGTGAATAAGTTAATCATTGTAAATCACATTTCGGTGGCCTTACGCATACGAAATAGGTAGCAATTGTACAGAAAACTTTTTTACTTTTACTTTTTATTGGACTTCTGTGCGAGTCATGGGTTGGCCATAACAATCACCATGACTGAACATAAGGTAGTTCATAAGTGTACTTGGTACCAGAACATTTTAGGCTGAAGATCGGTGATAGACTTTGTGGTCATATCAACAGATCTGTGGCCGTATGTTTTGGACACTCAGGTGAAGAGAGGAGCAGAGCTGTCAACTGATTACCACCTGGTGGTGAGTTAGATCAGATAGCGGGGAAGGCTGCCGGACAGACCTGGCAAACCCAAACGTGTAGCACCGGTGAACTGGGAACTTCTAGCAGAGTCTCCTGTCCATGAGGTCTTCAACTCTCACCCCCCGGAAGAAGTTCTCGTGTATCCTGAGGGAGGCTGGGGACATGGAGTCTGAGTGGGACATGGAGTCTGAGTGGTACATGGAGTCTGAGCGGGCCATGTTCCAAGCCTCTATTGCAGATGCAGCAGGTAGGAGCTGTGGTCATAAGGTCATTGGTGCATGTCGACGTGGCAACCTAAGAATCCGCTGGTGGACACCGGTGGTGAGGGAAGCCATCAGACAGAAGAAGGAGGCCTTTTGGGCTTGGTTGGCCCAGGGATCTCCTGAAGCAGTAGACAGGTACCAGGAGGCCAGAAGGGCTGCAGCTTCGGCAGTCGCGGAAGCAAAAACTTGGGTGTGGAAGGAGTTTGGCGAGGCTATGGAGGAGGACTTTCGGTTGGCCTCAAGGAAGTTCTGGCAAACCACCCAGCGACTCAGGAAGGGGAAACAGAGCTTGACTGAGGCTGTGTTCAGCCGGGGTGGTGAACTGTTGACCTAGACTGGGGATGTTGTCGGGCGGTGGAAAGAACATGCTGAGGAGCTCCTGAACCTGGCTAACACGTCCTCAGTGGAGGAGGTAGAGTCTGAAGACTCGGGGGAAGCCCCACCCATATCCCTGGCAGAGGTCTCTGAGGTAGTTGAGAAGCTCCTCGGTGGCAAGGCGCTGGGTGTGGATGAGATTTGCCCCGAGATGCTGGAGGTTCTCCACATTGTTGGGCTGTCTTGGCTGACACGCCTCTTCAGTGTCACGTGGAGGTCAGGGACAGTACCTGTGTAGGGGCAGACTGGGGTGGTGGTACCCATATTTAAAAACGGGGGCGGGAGGGTGTGCTGCAATTATCGGGGCATCACATTGCTCAGCCTCCCTGGGAAAGTCTACTTTAGAGTGCTGGAAAGGAGGTGCTGACCGATGTCAAACCTCGGATCCAGTAGGAACAATGTGGACTCTGTCCTGGCTGTGGAACAACAGACCAACTCTTTACCCTTGCAGAAGTACTGAGGGAGGCATGGGAGTTTGACCAGCCAGTCTACATGTGTTTTGTGGACTTGGAGAAGGCTTACGACCATGTACCCCGGGGCACTCTGTGGGGGGTATTGCGGGAATATGGGGTAACAGGGCAGTTGCTACAAGACATTCAGTCCTTGTATAATCAAAGTGAGAGCTGTGTTCTCATTCTCGGCACAAAGTCAAACAGGTTTTTGGTGGGTGTCGGACTCCACCAAAGTTGTCCCTTGTGTTCGATTCTGTTTGTGATATTCATGGACAGGATCTCAAGGTGCAGCCAAGGTGAGGAGTGTGTCCATTTTGGGTACCTCAGAATTGCATCTCTGCTCTTCGCAGATGATGTCGTTTTGGTGGCTCCATCAGAACGCGAACTCTGGCGTGCACTGGGGCAGTTACTAGCTGAGTGTGAAATGGCTGAGATGAGAGTCAGCACCTCCAAGTCTGAGGCCATGATTCTCTACTGGAAAATGGTAGATTGCTCCCTCCGGGTTGGGGATGAGTTGCCTCAAGTGAAGGAGTTCGAGTATCTTGGGGTCTTGTTCACAAGTGAGGGTAGGATGGAGCGGGAGACTGACAGGTGGATTGGTGCAGCATCAGCAATAATGTGGACCTTGCTGCACTGTTGTGAAGAGGGAGCTGACCTGGAAGGCACAGCTCTCAATTTACCAGTCAATCTTTGTTCCAACCCTCACCTACAGTCATGAGCTTTGGGTAGTGACCGAAAGGGTGAGATCGCGGATACAAGCAGCTGAAATGAGTTCCCTCCGTAGGGTGTCTGGCCTCAGCCTTACAGATAGAGGGAGAAGCTCGGACATTCGGAGGGAGCTCGGAGTAGAGCCACTGCTCCTTCGCGTCGAAAGGAGCCAGTTGAGGTGGTTCAGGAATCTGATCAGGATGCCCCCTTGGCGCCTTCCTTTGGAGGTTTTCTGGGCACACCCAACTGGGAGGAGACCCCGGGGTGTCCAATCTGGCCTGGGAACACCTACACCTTGGATTCCATGAGGAGCTGGAGGGCATTGCTTGGGAGAGGGACGTCTGGAGTGCCCTACTTTGCTTACTGCCACTAAGACCCGACCCTGGAGAAGCGGCTGATGATGATGACAAAATATATATGAACCAGAATCACATTCTTTGTGGCCATATACACTTGGCCAATGCAGTTGATTCTGAATCTGATTCTGATCCTGATATTATCACCATGTTTATTTGTACCCTGTGTAGTCTGTGTCATTTGTTGTAAATGTGCTTTGTCTCCATGTTTTTAACTCTTGTCTGTTATTTTGGACACTGGATTAAGTATGAAACGCTACCTGTGTTGAATCCTCTCTTATCTGAGGAGCCATGATGGTCACTCACCCCAGTGGTTCTCCCTCCATGCAGCGTGTCCCCAGGCCTGGCTGGCTCAGCAGACCTTCTGCAAAGGCCTTTATCTTGGGGAGGAACGGCTGCTCATTACTAAGAAAAGAAAATGAGCAAATGACTGAAGGTGCAAACAAAATCCTGATGACTGATCCAATAGGTTGTGTCACGTTTGTGAAAAAGAGGTTGTTATTTCCATAAAAAACTGATGGTCCAATTTGTTAATTAAGTTTCCTTTATTAATCCCCTTGCGAAAATTCAGCTACTGCAAATTAAACCATCCTAGCTGTGATCTGCGTTGCTAGGAGCAGTTGGGCTGCCGCCCAAGTTGAAAGGCGCCAGGTAGGTGTGGACTCACAAGTCCTCGGTTGAGTGCCGTCATGTTGGAGTTCTCTGCGGAAAATGAGAGGGTTGCCTCTATACGACTGCGAGGCGCTGGGGGGGGGGAAGTTTCTGCTTGTTGTGTGTACTTATGCATCGAATAGTAGTTTGGAATAGTCGGCCTTCTTGGAGTCTCTGGGTGGTGTCTTGGTTAGGGTTCCACCTGGGGACTCTATAGTTCTGCTGGGGAACTTCAACGCTCATGTGGGCAACGATGGAGAAACCTGGAAGTTGCTACAAGTCATCCGGTTCTTGTATAACCAAAGTGAGAGCTGTGTCTGCATTCTCGGCACAAAGTCAAACAAGTTTTTGGTGGGTGTCGGACACCGCCAAGGTTGTCTCTTGTCTCCGATTCTGTTTGTGATATTCATGGACAGGATCTCAAGGCACAGCCAAGGTGAGGAGTGTGTCCATTTTGGGAACCTCAGAATTGCATCTCTGCTCTTTGCAGATAATGTGGTTTGTTGGCTCCATCAGAACGCAACCTCTGGCGTGCACTGGGGCAGTTTGCAGCTGACTGTGAAATGGCTGAGATGAGAGTCAGCACCTCCAAGTTTGAGGCCATGGTTCTCTACTGGAAAATGGTGGATTGCTCCCTCTGGTTTGGGGATGAGCTGTTGCCTCAAGTATCTTGGGGTCTTGTTCATGAAGGAGGGTAGGATGGAGCAGGAGATTGACAGGTGGATTGGTGCAGCATCAGCAGTAATGCGGATGTTGTACCGTACTGTTGTTGTGAAGAGGGAGCTGAGCAAGAAGGCAAAGCTTTCAATTTATCAGTCAATCTTCGTTCCAACCCTCAACTATGGTCATTAGCTTTGGGTAGTGACTGAAAGGGTGACATTGCGGATACAAGCAGCTGAAATGAGTTTCCTCCGAAGGTTGTCTGGGCTCAGCCCTAGAGATAGGGTGAGGTGCTCAGACATCCAGAGGGAGCTTGGAGTGGAGCCAGTTGAAGTGGTTCAGGCATCTGATTAGGATGCCTCCTGGGCACCTTCTGTTGGAGGTTTTCTGGGCATGTCCAACTGGAAGGAGACCCCGGGGTAGACCCAGAACTCGCTGGAGGGACTACATGTCCAGTCTGGCCTGGGAACACCTTGGGAGCCACCTGGAGGGCGTTGCTGGGGAGAGGTACATCTGGAGTGCCCTATTTACCTTGCTGCCACTGCGACCTGACCCCAGAGAAACAGCTGATGATACAGTGTATCCGGAAAGTATTCACACCCCTTCACTTTCCCCAGATTTTGTTATGTTACAGCCTTATTCCAAAATGGATTAAATTCCTTTTTTTTCCTCATCAATCTACATACAAATACCCCATAATGACAAAGCAAAAAAGGTTTTGTAGAAATGTTTGCAAATTTATTAAAAATAAAAAACTGAAATATTGTATGTACATAAGTATTCACACCCTTTACTCAGTACTTGGTTGAGGCACCCTTGGCAGCGATTACAGCCTCAAGTCTTCTTGGGTATGAAGCTACAAGCTTGGCACACCTATATTTGGGGTATTTCTCCCATTCTTCTCTGCAGATCCTCTCGAGCTCTATAAGGTTAGATGGGGAGTGTCGCTGCACAGCTATTTTCAGGTCTTTCCAGAGATGTTCAATGGGGTTCAAGTCTGGGCTCTGGCTGGGCCACTCAAAGACATTCACAGACTTGTCCCGAAGCCACTCCTTCGTTGTCTTGGCTGTGTGCTTAGGGTCGTTGTCGTGTTGAAAGGTAAACCTTCACCCCAGTCTGAGGTCCTGAGCGCTCTGGAGCAGGTTTTCATCAAGGATCTTTCTGTACTTTGCTCTATTCATCTTTCCCTCGACCCTGACTAGTCTCCCAGTTCCTGCCGCTGAAGAACATCCCCACAGCATGATGCTGCCACCACCATGCTTCACTGTAGGGATGGTATTAAAAAGGTGATGAGAGGTGCCTGGTTTCCTCCAGACGTGACGTTTGGCATTCAGGCCAAAGAGTTCAATCTTGGTTTCATCAGACCAGAGAATCTTGTTTCTCATGGTGTGAGAGTCCTTTAGGTGCTTTCTGGCAAACTCCAAGCAGGCTGTCATGTGCCTTTTACTGAGCACAGGCTTCTGTCTGGTCACTCTACAATGAAGACCTGATTGGTGGAGTGCTGCAGAGATGTTGTCCTTCTGGAAGGTTCTCCCATCTCCACAGAGGAATGCTGGAGCTCTGTCAGAGTGACCATCAGGTTCTTGGTCACCTCCCTGACCAAGGCCCTTCTCCCCCGATTGCTCAGTTTGGCTGGGCGGCCAGCTCTAGGAAGAGTCCTGGTGGATCCAAACTTCTTCCATTTACGAATGATGGAGACCACTGTGCTCTTCGGGACCTTCAAAGCTGTAGAAATTTTTTTGTACCATTCCCCAGATCTGTGCCTTGATACAATCCTGTCTCGGAGGTCCACAGACAATTCCTTTGACTTCATGGCTTGGTTTCTGCTCTGACATGCACTGTCAACAGTGAGACCTTATACAGACAGGTGTGTGCCTTTCCAAATCATGTCCAATCAATTGAATTTAATACAGGTGGACTCCAATAAAGATGTAGAAACATCTCAAGGATGATCAGTGGAAACAGGATGAACCTGAGCTCAATTTTGAGTGTCATAGCAAAGGGTGTTAATACTTATGTATATACAATATTTCAGTTTTTTATTTTTAATAAATTTGCAAAAATTTCTACAAAACCTTTTTTCACTTTGTCATTATGGGGTATTGTGTGTAGATTGATGAGGGAAAAAAAAAGGAATTTAATCCATTTTGGAATAAGGCTGTAACATAAAATGTGGGGAAAGTGAAGGGGTGTGAATACTTTCCGGATGCACTGTATAGTATATATATATATATATATATATATATATATATATACACACACACATACACACACACACACACACACACACACACACACACACCACAGTCACATTCTTTGTGTGCATATACACTTGGCCAATAAAGTTGATTCTTAATCTAGTCCTGATATTATCACCATGTTTATTTGTACCCTGTGTAGTCTGTGTCATTTATTGTAAATGTGCTTTGTCTCCATGTTTTTAACTCTTGTTTGTTGCTTTGGACACTGGATTAAGTATGAAACGCTACCTGTGTTAAATCCTCTCTTATCTGAGGAGCTGTGATGGTCACTCACCCCAGTTGTTCTCCCTCCATGCAGCGTGTCCCCAGGCCTGGCTGGCTCAGCAGACCTCCTGCGAAGGCCTTCATCTTGGGGAGGAACGGCTGCTCATTACTAAGAAAAGACAATGAGCAAATGACTGAAAGTGCAAACAAAATCCTGATGACTGATCCATTACGTTGTGTTGCATTTGTGAAAAAGAGGTTGTTATTTCCATAAAAAATGGATAGTCCAATTTGTTAATTAATTAAGTTTCCTTTTAATCCCCTTGAGAAAATTCAGTTACTGCAACTTAACCCATCCTAGCTGTGATCTGTGTAGCTAGGAGCAGTGGGCTGCCGCCTTCATGCAGCGCCCGGGGACCAACTCCAGTTCTTTTCCCATTGCCTTGATCAGGAGCACAGACAGGAGAATTAACCCTAACATGCATGTCTTTTCGATGGTGGGGGAAACCGGAGCACCTGGAGAAAACCCACTACAGACTAGGGATGTGAACATGCACTAAAATCTGTACACGTTTACACGGTGCAATGTCTGCTGTTTAAACGTGTACACGTTTCAGGATTTCTGTGAATTTTGAAAGTATGTCGGTGCTATACCGCTAGAGGTCGCTGTAGCCTTATTATTCCATAGAGTCACCGCTGTTAAGGTCGCCGATGTCGTATGACACAAGTAGGCTACACCATTTACAAAAGATTGAATATCTCTGGATGAGTATGCGTTAGAAACTTGCTGTTTTTTGTTTTGTTTTTTTGTTTGGGAGCTTACCGCTTCCACGAAGCCCTTCGGTGCGATCAGATCCCGCTGAGAAGCTTTCTAATCCAAACTCCCACATGGGGCTTCGCAGATTTTCACTAGCTGCCATCCCATGCTTCAATCGCGCTCGCACTTGTCACGCAGCAAAGAATGATGACATTATCACGCATGATATATATATATATATATATAAAAACCTTTATGTTTATCGGTTAGGGATTTTCATTAAATGGTTATGGTTTCATTTCCGTGTAAACGTGTACATGTGTACACTGACACACCCCTACTACAAACACAGGGAGAACATGCAAACTAAACACGGAGGACGACCTTGGATAACCCCCCAAGGTTGGACAATCCCGGGGTTCAAACCCACGACCTTCTTGCTGTGAGGTGACAGCGCTAACCACTGCGCCACAGTGTCACCAGTTTATTATGCAATAAGCCACCATGTCTATTATTTATTATCTTTATAGTTTTACATATTACCATTAACTTATCTATAGTTACAATTATTCATCAACTTGAGCATGAGTAAAGTGTAATCTTTTCTAAAGTAGACATCCACATCCATCCACTTGTTGGACCATCTTTGTCTATTTACTTAATTCTTAGGTGAAGGTCAGTTAAATAATTGCGTTTTTGGCCAATTACCCCACTGTTCTGAGCTGTCCCGGTCACTGCTCCACCCCCTCTGCTGATCCGGGGAGGGCTGCAGACTACCACGTCTCCTCTGATACATGTGGAGTTGCCAGCTGCTTCTTTTCACCTGACAGTGAGGAGTTTCGCCAGGGGGACGTAGCACGTGGGAGGATCACGCTATTCCCCCCAGTTCCCCCTCCCCCCTGAACAGGCATCCCGACCGACCAGAGTAGGCGCTAGTGCAGCGACCAGGACACGTACCCACATCCGGCTTCCCACCTGCAGACACGGCCAATTGTGTCTGTAGGGACGCCTGACCAAGCTGGAGGTAACACGGGGATTCGATCCGGCGATCCCCATGTTGGTAGGCAACAGAATAGACCGCTACGCCACCTGGACTCCCCCAGTTAAATAATTACTTAAGCTGTGGATGTTTTGAGAGTTTAGAGGCAGACGGTATAGTGACAGAGGTGCATGTGTAACCCACAGGATTGTCATGAGAACTGACCTGAAGAAGGTGAACTGTTGTCCGTACATCCAAGGGGTCAAAGTTAAACTGGGGTATTCTCCAAACGGAGGGACGATCATGGTGAAGACCAGGGCTATCAGGACAAAACCAGCAGGCAGGACGATCTGAAGATACACAATTTAGTCACAATGCTGTTGTACATGGTTCACTCATTCATCCTTTAAACGCTCTGAAGAGAAATGAACGTCAGACCCGACCAGTTTAATATCATCAGACATCTTTACCTTGGTTTGTGTCAACATATTTGTGTGGTGTACATGTGAAGGAAGCCCAGACTAAATGAATATCCTGCTATAAACCCCACTCATCTGCTCCTCCACACAACACAAAACAACTGCTGCTCCTATTCAGCCAAAGTCTGTTGCCGACGTAGATACGCCTCAGAAAACTTGTCCGTATGCTTCCTGAATAATCCCCCCACATCCATCTATTCACAGCCAGTCATCCCTTCCAAAACACAGCTGTTGCCGACACATCTGTCATGTCATGCAACCCCCAGAGAAGTCAAACTGAGAGCCGTCGTAGGCCAGGGATGTGCACGTTTGCATTTCGCCCAGAACGTCAGACTGATCCTAACTAGAGAGGAGGGAGCTTATTAGTGAAGTCAGATGGAGTGTTTGGTTGAAGGAAGTAAAAAAAAAAAAAAACCTGCATCTGCTCAGTCCCCATTGACTGGTACTGTAATTCTATTTAGCTGTTGTTTTTTTTTTTTTAAATGGAAGTTATAAAGTTTAAAGTAACTATCAAAATAAAAGTTCTTACGCTTGCTTGAGTCTAAACTAGTGTCGGGTGATGAAAATGTCTCAACGATCATAGGGAACATCACACGATATCTACATATCACCATATCTGCTTACATATGCAAAAATACAATGTTTGAGAATCCAACAGAGGTTCTTCATATTGAACTGTATGGTCATTTTTTGGGGGATTTTCCCCCCTTTTTTCTCCCCAATTGTATCAGGCCAATTACCCCACTCTTCCGAGCCATCCCGGTCACTGCTCCACCCCCTCTGCCAATCCGGGGAGGGCTGCGGACTACCACATGCCTCCTCCGATACATGTGGCGTCACCAGCTGCTATTCCCCTCAGTTCCCCCTCCCCCCTGAACAGGTGCCCCGACCGACCAGAGGAGGCGCTAGTGCAGCAACCAGGACACACACCCACGTCCGGCTTCTCAAGGCCAATTGTGTCTGTAGGGACACCTGACCAAGCTGGAGGTAACACGGGGATTCGAACCAGCGATCCCCGTGTTGGTAGGCAACGAATAGACCGCCACACCACCTGGACGCCCCGTGTGGTAATGTTTAGTACCAAACCAAAATTGGTTTTCAAATAATACTCCCTCAAATAAGTCAGACTTCATATTGTGAATAATTTTTCATATACACTTTCATGACTTTTCAGAAGTTTGGTTAAAATTCGCTTGGCGTCTGACTGAAAACATGGTTTCTTTCCTCCATCCCTCCATCCCATCATTCACCAGGTCTGGTCCCCTACCTGCGCCAAGAAGTCTTTTTTGCTGCGTGTTGCATGCTGGAACCTCTTCACCAGCAGAGCGAGAAACTGCTTCATGACTAGAGCGCCCCCTTTCACCTGCCTGGAGCCCCTCCCTGCGCTGCTATCTGGGGCATCACAGGTATCCCCGTTGACCTGCATCACCCCATCCACATCTGTGGTCAACCGTAGACAAAAGAAATGATAAGAGTTAAACAGAGTTTACTCCAGAAATTGAACATAACTCTCAGAATTCAGCTCGCAAAGCACAAATCCATGGTTGGAGCATGAGAGTGGAGGCCCACCAGTTTGAGCCCCAAAACTTGTGAGGTGCCCCATTGACAGCTCCTCTGTAGCCAATACTGGGATAAAAGTAGGTGTGTGTGTGTGTGTGTGTGTGTGATGGCATAGCAGTGCTGGAAGACAGCATGCCTTGCTGACCAAAGCCCGTCCCTGGATAAATATTGTTAAATAGAGCCGCCTTGTGTAGTTATTACAAGAATTAGCTACCAGCTTTGTTGTAAACCACACTGATGACGAGTCCATCAGTATTTCCCAACAGGTCCATTCTTACATTTATGCTCAGAAAGCCAGATAGTGAGGTTCGACTCATAAGATGCAACAATGAGTGCAGGAAAGCTTAAACAAACACAGGAAAAGCATCTGAATTTCTATTCAGCATGCTTCTCTGTGAGTGACATCCTATCTTGACACAATATAAACTGTGTAAAGGACCCATCTCTTAAATCAAACAATATAAATGAAAAACAAATCATAAGAATTACTTGCAAATAGAAATTTGACTCGGCTGTGGTAGATTAAAGTAAAGCAAGCAGGTTTTTTATTTTGCCAGGGAATATAGGCTCTCTGACCTGCACTGACCCCCGAACCAAATTTGCTGCCATTTTTCCTCCACTGTAGAATCCACTGTTCTAGAGGCGGGAGTTCAAAGGTCAAACACAAAATACACAAACACAAACATACTATGGGGTTAAACCTAACAAACGGCACATCAAATTAAAGGTCAAGACAACACAATAATCCAGCCGTTGACTCACAGCACTGGCTGACACATGACGATAACAAGCAGCAACAAACACAATGAGGACCTGTGTCCAGCTACTGGTAAGAAAAAGAGCATTGGGTCAAATCATAGGAAAAGGTCATGAAATATCTCATCATTTACCGGGAGTGGTGGCATTATTTGCTGCCTCGCAATCTGCCGTGACCTTTAAAAATATCTGCAAGAAGAAAAACAACACCCTTTGTCCTGAAGCATGCACATATTAAATATAAGACAAAAACAGATAACTAAAAATGTGACGATTACATATTAAACAAACAAGTACTTGTGCAGTGATTACCATAGGAAGGGACACTCATGGCCCCATCTCAACATTAAACTAGCTTAAAGTGATGTCACATGAGGATATGGATAGCCCTACTAGAACATCAGAGTACTAACGATGATGTCATCAAATGGGATGGCTAGCCCGATCCAAGCTGGCTAACAGTGATACTATCAGATAGAAATATGAATCAAAACCTCAAGCCATCACAGATCACTGATATCATCAGATGGGGACACATGGAATCCTATCTTTTTTCTCCCCAGTTGTATCTGGTCAATTACCCCACTCTCCGAGCTGGCCCGGTCACTGCTCCACCCCCCTCTGCCGATCCGCGGAGGGCTGCACACTACCGCATGCCTCCTCCGATACATGTGGAGTCGCCAGCCGCTTCTTTTCACCTGACAGTGAGGAGTTTCACCAGGGGGATGTAGTTTCACCAGGGGGACGTGGCATGTGGGAGGATCACTCCTTCCCTAGTTCCCCCTCCCCCCTGAACAGGCGCCTTGACCAACCAGAGGAGGCGCTGGTGCAGCGACCAGGACACATATTCACATTCGGCTTCCCACCCGCAGACACAGCCAATTGTGTCTGCAGGGACGCTCCCGACCAAGCCGGTGGTAACACCGGGATTCGAACCGCCGATTCCCGTGTTGGTAGGCAACGGAATAGACCGCCACGCCACCCGGACACTGCACATGGAATCCTATCAAAATATCAAAGTATCTAAGAGTGATGTCATCAAGTGGGGACACACATAGCCCTGCTAATACTCTGAGCCTGATGGCGGCAATGTCCTACTTCTTCCAGTGAGGTGTCGGAGATGCCAAAGCTGCTAAGGCCCATGTCACCCAGGGTCTCCTCCAGCTCCCTGAACAGACTGGCGTAGGCCCGGTGCTTAAAGCCCTTGTTGGGCAGAAGGTAGGTCAACTCCTGGCCGATCATCTCAATGAGCTTTGCCTCTGGGACGTGGTGGTGGATCAGACTGGTGATGCTCTCTATGTCTCCTGAGAGACGGAGCAAAAAAAAAAAAAAAGAAGAAAAAGAAGCTGAATGTGGATGATGAGAAAAAATATACAAATAGAAAAGGATGAGAGCGTCCCCACAGGGGGAAACACTGAGGAGAAACTGCTTGTCATGCAAATAAATAAACTTTTTTCAAGCTCAAAGTTGTATGGGGTAAATCCGAGTGTTTCATACACATGAACAAACACATAGACACACGTTTGCACTACACACTTGAAATACTACAGGTCTCCCTCTTCTTCAGTGTTTCCCCCCCTCTCACTTTCTCTCTTATGCACACACACACACACACACACACACACACACACACACACACACACACACACACACACACACACACACACACCCCTACCATCCAAGGCTCTGTCTAGTTGCTGCGACTGGTTCTGAGACTGGTCTTTGTACTTGGTGCAGATGGAGCAGTCACAGGAGCAGTCTGAGGCACAGTCACAGTCATTCTGAGAGAAACAGGAAGAGAAGAGCATGCATTTAACCACATGAATTAAATATACTGCCTCTGCAGCTGAACCCTACACCACTTTTGCAAGTTTGCTGCCATCTAAAGGTGAAAAACCATCTATAAGTGCTGGACTGATCTTGGGACAGTGTGACGTAGGCACAGCAGGATAAACACAGCAGCAGCCAATAACATTAATGATGGCCCAGTTTGATCTAATCGTGACAATGAGCCAGCCCTGATAAATCTATTGACTCTTGTCACTGCTCACTGCTACACCTAAACGGACCCATCACTATAGGCGGCATGGTGGCCCAGTGGTTAGGTTAACACTGTTGCCTCACAGCAAGAAGGTCTTGGATTCAAACCCCAGGCAACACCAGGTCCTTTCTGTGTGGAGTTTGCATGTTCTCCCCATGTCTGCGTGGGTTTCCTCCGGTTGCTCCGGTATCCTACCACCATCAAAAATACATGCATGTTAGGGTTAATACTCCTGTCTGTGCCCCTGAGCAAGGCAATGGAAAGAAGAACTGGTGTTGGTCCCCGGGCGTTGTAGCTGCCCACTGCTCCTATACAATAGAATGAGTTAAATGCAGACAACACATTCATTGTAAGAATACAGTGTAAAATAAAGGGGCTTATATAACTCGGTCCCAAGATCAGCCCACCACTTATTGATGGTTTTCACCTTCAGATAGTAACAAACTTACAAAAATGGTACAGGGTTTACTTGTTCTTTTAAGGTCCCAAATCTTAGCGTGTATAATGTGTAGTATTGTTTGTCTGTTTTGTGTCATATATTGTGTCTTCGGCATGGTGGCGCAGTGGTTAACGTGGTCGCCCCACAGAAAGAAGGTCCTTGGTTCGAGCTCCAGGATAGTCAAACCTTAGGGGTCGTCCTGGGTCGTCCTGTGTATGGAGTTTACATGTTCTCCCCATGTCTGCGTGGGTTTCCTCCAGGGGCTCCGGTTTCCTCCCACAGTCCAAAGACATGTAGGTCAGGTGAATCGGCCTTACTAAATTGTCCGTAGGCATGAATGTGTGTGGGTGTGTGTGTGTGTATGTCGGCCCTATGTGATGGCCTGGTGGCCTGTCCAGGGTGTCTCCCCACCTGCCGCCCAATGACTGCTGGGATAGGCTCCAGCATCCCCGCGACCCTGAGAGCAGGATAAGCTGTTCGGATAATGGATGGATGGATATTGCATCTTGCTCCTTTATTTGAAGCCTATCAGAGCACACTTTGGGGAGACGGCAGGGAGACACCCTGAAGGCCCAGTATACAACCACACAACCTGATTCCTACCTATGCAAAATTTAGAGGTTTCAATTCACCTGACATTCATGTTTTTGAACTGTGGGAGGAACTCGTGCAGATGCGTGGATTAACTACAAACCCCAGACAGAGCGGCCTGGGCCGAATCAAGTCCAATTTACAAGGAGGCAACAGTGCTAACCACTGAGCTAAAATGCTGCCCTGAATTTAGACACCAGTTGGCTAACATTGACGTCTTTGCAAGCCTGGGTGATAGCTCATTGCAAGAGGTAGACAATAGATGGTAGGGGGAAGGAACTACAAATAACCATCAGGCTTTGCTTCTACCTATCTTGAGAGGTAAAACATTCCATGGGTGAGTTGAGACAAATTTGTATGTACAAACGATTGATGAATGAGGCCCATTGCTCCTAAGGCAGACAAAACAGACAAATAGAGCAGATATACTAATCACTGCGTCCTCGCTTAGTCCATGGTGGCTCCTGGGCCCCCCAAAATAAGGACTCACCTCTTTCTTCCTGAGGTCCTTCATGCGCCGTACCAGGGTGAGGTAGAAACCCACCCCGAAGTAGCTCTTTAGGAAGAGGGGCGAACCACAGCAGTGGAGCTGGCCTTTGGAGATGATGGCTATACGGTCACTTAGCAGGTCAGCCTCGTCCATGTGATGGGTGGAAAGAATCACTGTACGGCCTGCATAAAGGGTCAGAAGTGAAAGTAGAGACAATTTCATTATCATATCTGAACAAAAGGGGAAAAAAACAGCCATACGTCTTGGACAACAATTGGATAAATTTAAATTATGATGCAAACAAAGCCTAAAGTGGCTTTCACCATCAGATAAAAGCTTCAATAAACTCCTTTTGTTTTTAATAACAATAATAATAATAATCATGGCATTTATATAGCGCTTTTCTAGACACCCAAAGTGCTTCACATTGAAGGGGGTAATGTGCAGCACCCACCTGGGTGATGCACGGCAGCCATTTTGCACCAGAATGCTCACCACACATCAGTTTGAGGTGGAGAGGGAGGAACCACTGAGCCAATTACATGGGGGGGGTGATTAGGTAGCCAGTTGGAGAGAGCCAGGTTGGGAATTCTGCCAGGACACCGGGGAACCCCCTACTTTTTGCATAACTGCCATGGGATCTTTAATGACCACAGTGAGTCAGGACCTCGGTTTAACGTCTCATCCAAAGGACGTCATCTCCTGCAGCAGTGTCCCCGTCACTGCACTGGGGCATTGGGATTTTATATTTGTTGATTTTATTAGAACCAGAGGGAAGACTGCCCCCTACTGGCCCACCAACACCACTTCCGGCAGCAATTCATTTTCCCGGGAGGTCTCCCATCCAAGTACTAGCCAAGCCCATACCTGCTTAGGTTCCGTCATTTGGTAGAGCCAGGGTACATGTTGGTACCCTGTTAGTTTAATGGTGAAAACTTCATTCATTTATCATTAGTAAATTGTTTCCTTTTGAACTGTTAACTTCTTACTTCAGGCACCTTAGAAATTAATTTTTTTCTTCTTCATTATATCTAAAGAAAGTCATTGAAATGTTAAAACTGAAATTGAGACTATTTAATCACTTTAAACAAACTTTTCTGCTAAAACTGTGGATTAATGGCACTAAGATGTAAACGGGAGTATTGGATATGCAAAGGCCTGACGTGGACCGGTAGAGACAAATATATCCCTACGAGTGTAACGTATGGATGTGCAAAAGTACGACTTGGGCCTATGGGAGTGAACTATCTTTACCAGATCTGTACTTCAGTAGGAGGTCCCAGATAGCCCGTCTGGAGTAGGGGTCCACCCCCGAGGTGGGCTCATCCAGGATCACAATCTTTGATCCCCCGACAAACGCCATGGCAACCGACAGCTTCCTCTGCATACCACCTGTACAGCGTGTGGGATGGGAGACGTCAGTCAAAGGGAACACTATGAGAGATGAGCTGCAGGTCTGATCTCTCTTTATAAATAGTAAAGTCATCTTCCTGCTCCGTTTTAGTCGTTTTAGAGTCACCCATGTCTCAACTCCATCTTTTTCATATGTGCACAGACAGTCATCGCCACTGATCCACACTGATTGAAAAAAGATGTAATCTTCTTCTCTCTCTCTCTCTCTCTAAATATATGCAAATGCAACAGAAACAACCGTTATACCTGAGAGGTTCTGGGCTTCTTCATCTCTCTTATGTGGCAGCCCCAAATCCTCTAACATATTTTCAACCTCCTTCTCTGCCTCAGCCTGGGTTCTGCCTTTCAGCAGGGCATAGAACAGGATGTGCTCTTCCACCGTCAGACTGAGAGAAAAAGAGAGAGAGATTAGAGAAGTGGAGTCACAGCTGGAATTGGTGTGACTCCCTCACATAGATGCCAAAATCTAAACAAGGAAGTCGATGACAGACATGCTCTTGTACCTCAGTAACTAGTGTCAAAGTGTCTTTTCCATGGAGCGACGCCCTGACAGGTGAGACTAGACTGGTGTGTCAATCTACAACTACTTTCCTCCCCCCCTTTTTCTCCCGAGTTGTACTTGGCCAACCACCCCACTCTTCCGAGCCATCCTGGTCGCTGCTCCATCCCCTCTGCCGATCTGGAGAGGGCTGCAGACTACCACATCCCTCCTCTGATTTTTGTGAAGTCGCCAGCCACTTCTTTTCACCTGACAGTGAGGAGTTTCACCAGGGGGACGTAGCACGTGGGAGGATCACGCTATTGCCCCCAGTTCCCCCTCCCCCCTGAACGGGCACCCCGACCGGCAAGAGGAGGTGCTAATGCAGCGACCCGGACACACACCAACTATTTTCCTTCTAACTTTGGCTGCGAATTATTCCAAACTATTTCAAGATTTGGAGTCCAAAAATGATGGTTCAATACAAAATTAAGGCGCATTCATTACCGGGTGGATAAAATCGAATACTGGAGGCAGACTGCACAGCTGAAGACATTTGTAAGTATCAGGTGATAAGAAATCCAATAGATTTCTGGCCAGCACAACATTCACAGAAATCGTTTCTTTTGTTTCTTTTATCTTACAAAACAAGACTTTCCTGGGAGCTACATAGTGATTAGACATTTCGATTTTACATAATAGAATACCTCACATTCCTCCAATAATGACAGGTACTACTACCAACATGTGCTTAGGAACAAAAAGGTCATGAAATGATGATTGCTCCCGAGTGTATCTGAAGCACAACTTACTGTTTGAAGAGGATGTTGTACTGAGGACACATGCCCATGGAGGTACGGATTATGTCCATTTCAGTCCTAATGTCTCTTCCATTGATGTAGGCTGTGCCAGACGTGGGCGGGTACAGACCGGTTAGGATGGACCTTGGACAAAGCAGAGGCACAAATTACACAAGGTTTCACAGCCTCGGGGTCTTGACATAAGAATAGTGGAAATGTCAAAAATGTTAATGCTAATGAATGAAAGCCATTTAATTCGTCATTGTATTCTTACAACGAATTGTATTCCATCCATCCATTATCCAAACCGCTTATCCTGCTCTCAGGGTCGTGGGGATGCTGCAGCCTATCCCAGCAGTCATTGGGCGGCAGGCGGGGAGACATCCTGCCACCCAATGACTGCTGGAATGAATTTGTTCTCCGCATTTAACCCATCCTATTGTATAGGAGCAGTGGGCAGCTGCAGCACCCAGGGACCAACTCCAGTTCTTCTTTCCACTGCCTTGCTCAGGGACACAGGCAGGAGTATTAACTCTAACATGCATGTCTTTTTAATGGTGGGAGGAAACTGGAGCACCCGGAGGAAACCCACGCAGACATGGGGAGAACATGCAAACTCCACACAGAAAGGACCTGGGATGGCCTGGGGTTCGAACCCAGGTCCTTGCTGTGAGGCAACAGTGCTGAACCACTGGGCCACCGTGCTGCCCAACAAAGGTATCTGTTACCTTTCTATTTGAATTGTCTTGTGTTTTCCATCTTAATCAGAGATGCCAGTGCATTTTGTGTTAACACCGGTGGTACAGGAGCTTCAGACCTAAGTATGGATTCACCTAAATTCAGAACGTCAATCTTTAAGAGCGTTTTCAATTTCAAAACTTTAGTCAGGTAAAAATTTTAATATGAAAGTGGGATTTAATCTCAATAGCTTATTAGTGCTTTGCAAAGCCTGAAATGGCACAAAAGAGATTTACTATAATGTCTCCACCCCAATGATAGTCCCCAAATTCTCTTTAGTTATATCATCGCCTGCTATGTCAACTTACAAGGTGGTGGTTTTTCCTGCCCCGTTGTGTCCCAGGAAGGACGTGATTTGACTTTCATAGAAAGTGATGTTGAGACAGTTGACGGCTGGACGAGAGCCTCCATCAAACACCTTGACCAGGTCCTGGATCTGCACGCCCATCACCAGCCCCACTGGGTCTGGCTCAAAGAATAACTGGCCTGAAGGATGTAGACACAAAATGAATGAGCGCTAAGCCTACAATAAAGCAGGAGGAGCTAAGATGAGCTGTGAGCATTAGGAGTTGTTTTGAACAGCGGCCTTGGACTGGACAACCCTTCAGGGGTAACACTTGCAGAGGGATTCCTACTTCACAGATCAAGAACTCAACACAGGAGTAATCTTTTGTAATGCATGTGTTTTAGGACAGTTTCTAGTTAAATAACTTGAGCAGCAAGTGATATCAAACCTTTCTTTCACTGAGTTATATGCATTATTATTACTTGCTTTAATTTTTTTATTTTACCCCCTTTTTCTCCCCAATTGTACTTGGCCAATTTCTTCACTCCTCCGAGCCATCCCAGTTGCTGCTCCTCCACCTCTGCTGATCCGGGGAGGGTGCAGACTACCACGTCTCCTCCGATACACATGGAGTCGCCAGCCACTTCTTTTCACTTGACAGTGAGGAGTTTCGCCAGGGGGACGTAGCACGTGGGAGGACCACGCTATTCCCCCCAGTTACTCCTCCTCCCTGAACAGGCGCCCCGATCAACCAGAGGAGGCGCTAGTGCAGTGACCAGGAGACATACCCACATCCGGCTTCCCACTCGCAGACATGGCCAATTGTGTCTGTAGGGATGCCTGACCAAGCCGGGGGTAACACGGGGATTCGAATCGGCAATTCCCATGTTGGTAGGCAACGGAATAGCCCGGGAAGGCACCCGGACGCCCTTATATGCATTATTTAAAGTTGTATGCACACAACACCACACCCAGCAGTCTCTGTATTCTGATGGAGTGATGTGTCTGGGTCAGCCCGTTTTGTGCAAGACATCACCTTTATTTATTTATTTATTTCCAGGACTCTAACACTTAGATTATAACATTGTATGGGACCGTGCTGTTTTGTGAGGACATCTGAGGATTATGTGTCACATACTTCAGCATGCAATGCTACCCTGGCATCCACTTTCTTTCTTGCATTGTTTCGTTACCACCAAATCTGTTGCCACATCATCTATGTTGCCCATTTGGCTGTCATTGAACAACTACTCGTCATAGAAGAGGGATCACCGCCCCCCCCCATGCTCCTTCTGATGCTCCTTCTGTAAATTGCACGCTAAGTTTATCGAGACCTGACAAGCTGAAATGTTGGCACAGTGTTTGGAGCAGAAAGTGCAGTTCGATTTTTCTTTTTTTTTTTGTCGTCATAAGGTTTCTCTGATTTTGTTTCCCTGGAGACGTTACTCTGTGGAGTTTTCCCTCATCCGAAATGAAAATCTAAGGACAAAAGGTGCTGCATGCTGTTGTTTACTCTACCTCCCCATTTCCTGTTGTGCAAGAGTAAAGCCCTTTGTAAATGTCACATAAATAAACTTGGGTTGATTTGATGAGTGTGTAACATTTCAAAAAACTATATCTGCAATATCCAAAGGAACTGAATCAAGTGCAACTGGACTTGGTTATATATCCGTGAAGACGTTTCGCCTGTCATCCAAGAGGTTTCATCAGTTCGTGCTTTTCTCATGCCTTTCTGACTTGGTCTAGTCAGAAAGGCATGAGAAAAGCACGAACTGATGAAACCTCTTGGATGAGAGGCGAAACGTCTTCACGGATATATAACCAAGTCCAGTTGCACTTGATTCTATTCCTTTGGATAACTATGACCTGGATGAATGAGAACATTCACAGAGATATATCTGCAATATCAACAAATTGACAGTACATCCCCAACTCTGTACCTGTTTCTTGCCAGTTGCAGTCCTCTTCTTGGTTAGGTTGTTCCTCCTGTTGTTTGTGCAGCTCCCGCTCTCTCTCCAGCCTCTCCCTTTTCTGCTGGTGCTTGCAGGTCTTTCTGCTTCCATTACAGGTATAGGTCTCAGGTGTACCCATGCTCCCCACATCCCTCTCCATGCACTCTGCTGAGAGCCTTTCGGGCCCTGGTGGGTATAGTTCATACAGTCCATACATTTTCTGGTCCGGGTGTTGTGGGATATTACGTAAAGCTTTCGTTGTCAGTATTATACAGTGAGGTCTAAGGCAGCAGGTACAACAGAGAGAAACACGTAGGCTACAGCTGCTTTTTTTTTCTCTTTTCCCCCCCTTTTCTCCCCAATTGTATCCGGCCAATTACCCCACTCTTCCGAGCCGTCCTGGTCGCTGCTCCACCCCCTCTGCCGATCCGGAGAGGGCTGCAGACTACCACACGCCTCCTCCAATACATGTGGAGTCGCTGGCCGCTTCTTTTCACCTGACAGTGAGGAGTTTTGCCAGCGGGGTGTAGCACGTGGGAGGATCACACTATTCCCCCCTGTTCCCCCTCCCCCCGAAAAGGCGCCCCGACCGACCAGAGGAGACGCTAGTGCAGCGACCAGGACACATACCCACATCCCGCTTCCCACCCACAGACACGGCCATCTGTGTCTGTAGGGACGCCCGACCAACCCAGAGGTAACACGGGGATTTGAACCAGCAATCCCTGTGTACAGCTGGTTTTTCTAGCGACAGCCTTTGTCAGCATGACAGTAGAAATCCCTTCTTACTATTTCTTATCTTTGCAGTTGAGGGAGACACGACAGTGATACTAACCTTGAGCTGCCATGTCTGGGAAGGAGGCCTCAGATTTTTGCCAGTATGAAGCTTGGAAGGGGAAATAAAACGGCCGACCAATGCCGTATTGCCCTGCGGAATGAGTTTGATATATTTTTTAGTATAACACTACATGATATATTAAAGAGGCTATAGCTTGGCTTTCCCAAAGCATAACTAGTTAATATCAGCAGGGTGTTGCTGAGTGGTAGAGGTTGGAAATAGAGTAAAAGCCTCACAAACACTCCCACTCCCCAGATCTCTACATTCAGAAACACAGATGTCGAAGCAGATGAATTTCTCATTGTTGTTTGAACACCCTGCCCTGAAAAGACTTGGCTCCCACTCGCACTCCTCAGCACACTGTGCAACTGTGCTCGCAGAAAGCTGATCTACAGAAGGCATTTTAAAATAGCAGATTTGTTTCTGTTTGAATTTGGCACGTCTATTTGTTTGTAGGCCCTACATGGTCTAGCTCCTACATATATCACTGATTTACTCTCACGCCATGGGCCTGGTTGCTGCCTGCGCTCTTCAGCCAGGTCCTTTTTTTGGGGGGGGGGTATTTTTTCCCCCCTTTGTCTCCCCAATTGTACTTGGCCAATTACCCCACTCTTCCGAGCTATCCCGGTCTCCGCTCCACCCCCTCTGCCGATCCGAGGAGGGCTGAAGACTACCACATGCCTCCTCCGATACATGTGGAGTCGCCAGCCGCTTCTTTTCACCTGACCGTGAGGAGTTTCACCAGGGGGACATAGCACGTGGGAGGATAATGCTATTTCCCCCAGTTTCCCCTCCCCCCTGTACAGGCACCCCGGCTGACCAGAGGAGGCGCTAGTGCAGCGACCAGGACACATACCCACATCCGGCTTCCCACCTACAGACACGGCCAAATCGGTCTGTAGAGATGACCGACCAAACCGGAGGTAACACGGGGATTCGAACCAGCGATCCCCGTGTTGGTAGGCAACAGAATAGACCACCACACTACCCGGACACCCAGGCAGGTTCTTTTTAATTGTTCCCTCAGCCAGCCTTGTTACTAAAGGTGACCGGGCATTTTCTGTAAGAGCCCCACAGCTCTGGAACTCCCTACCTGAGGAAATTAGGCTGCAAACTCACTGCCTTCTTTTAAATCACTTCTTAAAACTTGCTTTTACAGGAAGCCTTTTTTATAGTAAATGCATTGGTACCCAGTATTTATTTATTTATTTAGTTATATAGGTGGCACGGTGACGCAGTGCTTAATGCAGTCGCCTCACAGCAAGAAGGTCCTGGGTTCAAGCCCCAGGGTAGTCCAACCTTGGGGGTCATCCCAGGTCGTCCTCTGTGTGGAGTTTGCATGTTCTCCCCGTGTCTGCATGGGTTTCCTCAGGGTGCTCAGGTTTCCTCCCACAGTCCAAAGACATGTAGGTCAGGTGAATCGGCCGTACTAAATTGTCCCTAGGTGTAAGTGTGTCGGCCCTGTGATGGACTGGCGGCCTGTCCAGGGTGTCTCCCCTCCTGCTGCCCAATGACTGCTGGGATAGACTCCAGTATCCTGCAACCCTGATTAGGATAAACGGCTTGGATAATGGATGGATGGATTTATTTATATTGTTTATATCTTGTACTTTTATAATTTTACATACCTAATTATATTTTTATACTTTTCTTTCACCACCTTATTTTAATTGTTTTCATCATAATCCTTGTTTTATCGGCTCTAATTCACTTCATTTTAATTATGCTCGTGACTTTATCCTGATCGTGTTTTACCTTGTTCTGTGGAACAGATCTGGTACTATGCCCCCTATTTTTATTGCATTTTGTTGTTTTATCTTGACTATGTGTGCATTATTTTATCTTGTACTGTGAAGCATCTTGTAATGTTGTTTAGAAAGGTGCAATATAAATAAAGTTTGTCATTATTATTTTGATTTGTCGGTATTCACGTCGCTGAACAATAGAGGTGGATACAAGATATAGTTACTCAATGAACATTACATTTGGACAACCAAAGGCACATGCATACAAGTACATCCACATGGACGCGTACACACACACACACACACACACATGTGGAGGTGTCAGACCTGGGAAGACATTATCCAAGTACCAGGCCAGGACACCGTAGAGGACAGCATCAAGCATCATCATGTATACGGAGGTGAGGAAGGAGTACATATCTCCATCTAAGGGACTGGTCTGGATATTGTCCCATTGCAGGCCCAGACCCTGCTCCTCATACCGGGACAGGTACTCCGTCCCGAACCCAAAGGCCACTGGTGACAACAGGCTCTGCAGAAAGAAAGAGATAAGACAAGGATGTCAACTTGTGACATGGGAATTGTGATGCTGGTAGATGGTCCTTATGAAGAATATCTGATTAAAAGGGAACAGAATGGCATTCAACAAAAGAGAATGCACTTCACAGTTTAATATCTCAATGAACAATTTATCATTCTACATCATGGAAATATACTGAAAGCTAAAATCTTTTCTTCATGTTCAATGCCATTACTTCTGTTATGGTATGTACACATAATGACACATAACTGTCACTACTGACTCTTTTCTAATTCTGGTATTACCATCCATTATCCAAGCCGCTTATCCTACTTAGGGTCGCAGGATGCTGGAGCCTATCCCAGCAGTCACTGGGCGGCAGGATGCTGGAGCCTATCCCAGCAGTCACTGGGCGGCAGGCAGGGAGATACCCTGGACAGGCCACCAGTCCATCACAGGGCCGACACATTCACACCTAGGGACAATTTAGTACGGCCGATTCACCTGACCTACATGTCTATGGACTGTGGGAGGAAACCGGAGCACCCGGAGGAAACCCACACAGACACGAGGAAAACATGCAAACTCCACACAGAGGACGACCCGGGACGACCCCCAAGGTTGGACAACCCCAGGGTTCGAACCCAGGACCTTCTTGCTGTGAGGCGACCACACTAACCACAGCGCCACCGTGCCACCCCATTCTGGTATTACCTTATTACAAAAATGATGGGAGGATTATCAGAAAAAGAGAGAGCCAGCTATGTATTTGAGTTTATTTGAGTTTCTGTAAGCAACTTCATGTTCACCTGATTTTGCAGTGAAAGTGTATTGGTTTTCTTGTCTTACTGTACACTTCAGGTATTCTCTGAAGTTGTTATCATATGTGGTCTCTCTTAAATAAAAAAAAAAGATCAAATAATGCCTCAAGGTCCTTAGAAATCATAACCCCAAAGTATGATTGTGCGATTAAAAAAAAAGAAGAAAGAGTCATGGGTGTCACGTACGGCGGCTAACTTCATGTTGTGGGTGATGCGGTCCTGCCAGGCGAAGCAGAGAACGTGTGGCAGGTAGAGGGTGAAGTAGATGATGCCGCTGCAAGCCGCTGCCTGGTTAGCCTTGCTGAAGAACACACTCATCAGGAAACACTGCATGATGGTGGTGACTGTGAAGGTCAGCAGGAACAGGAAGACGAGGATGGGGTTGCTATAGTTCAGCACCTTCCCGCCCTAACGGAAAGAAAACAAAAAATGATAGTTTCATCAGAAGGAAAAAGATTATTTGCTTGTTGTCTATGCCCACTTAACCCAATGCAGGGTAATAGGGGAGGGGCTAGAACCTATGACTGCAGGCAGCGAAACTTCCTGGACAGGTTACCAGTCCATCACAGAGCCTGGGAAACAAGCAGGAATCAGGAAGGAACACTTTATTTGTCGTTTCACTTCATGCACTTGCGTACATGAAATGAAACGAAATGCTGTTTCCCCCTGCCCGCAGCAGTACAACACAAAGACAAAAACACACCCAAAAAATACAAGAACACACATACCCAAATTAACACATATATCCAAACTAAAAAAAAAAAAAAAAAAAAGAATTCGCTGTCCAAGGGAACAATCGCTTGCCAGAATGACTGTTGTAACTGCCAGCCTGCATGGGTTAGCAGTTAGCTTAGCCCGCCACGCTTCCGCGTCCTGTCAGACCGCCCTCGGCGCTTCCTCCTCGGGCGCAGCTCCAGGCAGGGGCCGTGGCCCCCAGGCCCACCGGATGAAGTAGACCAAGCTCTGCCAGCCGATCCAGCGCCAGCTGTCCAAGCCAGACCCCCTCGATACACCTCACGACACCAAAAACACCAGTCAACGCCAGGTGAGGCCACCGCCAGACCGCCCTCGGTGTTACCGGAACTGTCAAGTCTGCATGGACTAGCAGTTAGCTTAGCCCGCCCCACTCTCTCAGCCGATCCAGCGCCAGGTCTCCCAGCCATCAAACGAAACAAAACTTAGACGAAGACATGGACAAAGGCACTGCATGGACGGTACTGGGTAAGGCCACCGCAAATGTGAATTCGCGCCGCCATCTTCTGACACCGGCACTGGATGAGGCCGCTGCAAACGCGAATTCGCGCAGCCATCTTCCCACACCGGAAGCGGAAGTATGTCCATTCATCTCTACGGACGATTTAAAACTCTCCAATTCTCCATATGTGCATATCTTATGCATATCAGGGACCGTGGCCCTGCCTTCCTGGAGCTGTACCCGAAGAGGAAACACCGAGGGCGGTCTGACGTGACGCGGAAGCAGCACAGGCTAAGCTAACTGCTAGCCCATGCAGACCGGCAGGCTGCAGTTCGTTCTCTGGGCACAGGAATTTTTTTTTTTGGACTGTGTTGCGCTGAGTGGACTGTGTTGTTAACGGTTTGTGATTTCTTTTTCTTTTTTTTAAAATTTCTTTTCTCGGTTTTTGTATATTTTTGGCGGTGTCGTTTTGGGGACATTTTGGATGTGTGTTTTTGTCTTTTGTGTTGCACTGCTGTGGGCTGGGAGAAACGTCATTTCATTTCTTTGTGTATGCAAGTACATGTAAGAAATGAAAATAAATTGTTCCTGATCCCTGAACTTTGGCCTGTGGACCTGATGAAGGAGACTGGGGCACCCGGAGGAAGCCTACATGAACTTTTAAATAACGTGCAAAATCCAACACAGAAGCTGAAATCAAACCCAGGACCCTTCTACTGTGGGGTCTGTCTTGACACTAAGCCAACAGAGTGCCAAGGATGATTACTTGAATGAAATCATTCTGAAAGGGAAAAGGAGATATTATTCAAATTGAAATCGCTTTTTACCCAGAAATCCTGTCGTTGCACAAACACACACACGCAGTGCCAACAGTACAAGTCACAGACAGAATTCAGCTGTCAAGGTGGTCATCTGTAACACTGGGCAGTTGTATGAACAGCAACCTGAAGGTAATGAGGACAACTACAGTGGACTCGTCTGTGAATGTTCTCATTCATCCAGGTCATGGTTATCCAAAGGAGTCTTGGATGAGAGGCGAAACGTCTTCACGGACGGATATACCAAGTCCAGTTGCACTTGATTCAACTCCTTTGGATACAGTGGACTCGTTCTGTGTAAGGGCCGCATGGCATAGAGAGGGAAAGGAAAGCATAAAAGCCAGAGAAAGCTGGGGAAATGAGGGCAGGAAATGAAGACGGAGCTCTCTATTCCCTCAACAGCAGAAGATTCCTAAAGTTGAGCACTTCAACCCGAGCTGATCCAGCGAGGCTGTTCACTGGCCCTCAGCAGAAGACTGCAGATTCACTGAGCAGCTCCAAGGGGCGAGTATGTTATACAATGTGAATGTGAAGTAGGGCATTAAGAGAAAAGAGCATTCATTATTAGCCGTCTTTCCGTAAATGAATAAAGGATAAAAAAATTTTTTTTTGAAAAGTTTGACAGAAGCTGCATGAGCACATGCAGTTTCTAAAACTTGCACTAGAGGGCACTATTACACACGAAACAGACCAGCCACGTAAACCTTCAAATCTACTACTAGCCCATTCCCTTCCTTCCTCCCTCTCTTTACTCCAACTCTCCACTCACCATGACTATGGAAGTGAGCAGGGCGGTGCTGATAGTCATCATGATAAAGCTGTCAATGAACCAGGTGTACCAGATGACCCCGTTGGTAACCCCCATGGCCTTGAGGGTCTCCTTCAGGCGGAGCTCTTTCTCCAGAACAATGCTCTTCACTGTCATAGAGACAGAGTAGATCCAGGCCAGCACCATGAAGATGGGGAAGCAGCGGTTCAGGGTGATCATGAAGCTGGAAGAGAAGAGGAGAGGAGAGGAGAGAAGAAGAGAAAAGAGAAGAATCAGTACATTGGCTGCATGCTGCAGCATAAACATCAATAAAAATTGCATAAACAGTATCTACAAACCATATTTAAAGGATATTGACAGTGACCTTTCCCCTTCTCATCAAAGTGTGAAACTCCTGAACAAGATTAAAAAAAAAAAGTTGTATTGGCCAACTTCTGCTATAAACGATGCATAAAATGACAAAGTGCTCTATTTTGCAATACTTGGAAGTTTTTTTTTTTCAGCAATATGTATTTTACAGACGACATGCTTATTGTTGGTACGTAATGCACAGATGTGTCCATGTGGGCTTGGCACCTCGAGTACACAGATGTAAAAATGAGTCAGTCGTTCAGTCAGACAGTATATCACAGCTTTCCACACCACCGAGACGTCTTAACAGCCCATGAGACGTGGCCGGGAGAATCATCTCTCGGGGTTTAAAACTCTTAACGTGCAGAACGAATTGGTGTTTAGGCCTGTTTGGACCCGAAAGACGACACGAAACGGCATCCAGAGCACATCTCGCTTCCATAATGTGACAGGATATTAGGGCTGAGACACAACGTAGGGAGGGATGTGATTTCATTCCCCCCCCCCACCATGCAAAACATTCTATGATATTATTGGTTGGAATGCTGGCCCCCCCCACACACACCCCACCCAACTCCACCCACCCACGCTTGGACTTGATGATGAGATCCCACAAAAAAACACACACACACACACACATACTTTCACACCTAGGGAAATTTAGTTTGGCCGATCCACCTGACCTACATGCCTTTTTGGACTGTGGGAGGAAACGGGGGCACCCGGAGGAAACCCACACAGACACTGGGAGAACATGCAAACTCCACACAGAGGACGGCCTGGGAAGACCCCCAAGGTTGGACTACCCCGGGGTTCGAACCCAGGACCTTCTTGCTGTGAGGCAACCGCGCTAACCACTGTGCCACCCTGCCGCCTGTATAGTAATTTTTTCCATTTTCTTTTTTTGGGGGGAGGGGGTGGATTTTTTTCACCCTTTTTCTCCCCAATTGTACCCGGCCAATTACCCCACTCTTCCGAGCCGGTCTCTGCTCCACCCCCTCTGCCAATCCGGGGAGGGCTGCAGACTTACCACGTACCTCCTCTGATACATGTGGAGTCACCAGCCGCTTCTTTTCACCTGACAGCGAGGAGTTTCGCCAGGGGGACGTTAACGCGTGGGAGGATCATGCTATTCCCCCCAGTTCCCCCCTCCCCCCTGGACAGGCACCGACCAGAGGAGGCACTAGTGCAGCGACCAGGACACATACCCACATCCCACCAACAGACAATTGTGGTCAATTGTGTCTGAAGGGGCACCTGACCAAGCCAGAGGTAACACAGTGATTCGAACCGCCGATCCCAGTGTTGGTAGGCAACGGGATAGACCGCCAGGCCACCCAGACACCCATAATTTTATCAATCATAAAAATTCATAGGTTTTTTTTTGTCATCATTTCCCTCTCTGAAAGTAATTGTAGTGAATATTTCATCCCACTCGTTGTACAACAGGTTCGGCAGCAGACAGAATACTGTGGTATGGTCACGGGTGGAGCCCAGCGCTTCTGCAGCTTCGTAAGAGTCCTGACTTCCACCGCGGTCGCCCATGTCAAAAACGTATTCGCTCGAGGGACTGCAAGACTCTTCAGGTAGGAGCGCCCATCAAACTGGATTTATAAGTGTGGCCGTGTGACGGGGTCACTCACAGGTCATCCACGTAACACGGGTAAGGCATCTGCTGGACATAGGTCCCGAGCGGCCAGTCGTTGCCCGTGTGCAGTTTGACAATTCCGTGTTCAATCATGTCCTGCAAGTAGGCGAAGCCTCCCCAGATGTACCGCTGGTCCTCCACCGCGTCCGCCCTCGGGCCTGGGTCCCAGTACCTGAGACAGGAGAGGGGAGATGTGAGGAGAGGTAGTCAACGGTAGAGGCAGGGACAGTCATAAAACATGTGGTCGGTTAACAATTTACCAGAGAAATTACTAAAAAAAACAAGAAAAGAAAAGAAAAGAAAAGGAAAGAAAACAAAGAAAAAAATTTTGGCTTAAGCCTTTTTCCCGATCTCATTCTCCAATCAAAACAATGCAACAACCCACCCACGCTTAAGTCTCACACACACACACACACACACACACACACACACACACACACACACACACACGTACACTGCTCTTGCTTTCCTGGTAAGCTGATAAGTTAGAAGCAAATCTCTCCGTACAATCTGATTATTCAGTTGTTCATGAGCAGAACTCCCGGTGGGTCCATTACAACCCATTAGCGTGCTATAAGCAGCCAAAGCTGTTTGCTCCCCCCGGGGCCGCTGAAACGCCCACTGGTTTTACATGGGCGATCAAAGCTAATGGTAAACGGTATGCAAAAGCGTAGGTATGGCAGGAATAAGGGTCGGGTATTGAGCCAGTAATTCACATAGAAGCAACTTTGGGGGGGGAAAAATTGTGGGTAAAATTATTTTGTTTTGAGTTTGTGGCAAACTGCTTTAATTGGCTTTGGTAATGAGGTAGTAGCCATATATATAGTAGCTTAAGCGACAGCAGGTTAGCAGCATGGTTAGTCAGGGTGCCTCTACAGCTGACGGTTTGATGTTTGAGACCAATGGCACCCGATGTAGCTGGAAGGCCCATGAAGCAAGTGCAATTTATTACAGGAAAATGTGACTCTGTCCTGTGTCAGGTGGGTGTGCATGCTCTGACCGCCTTTGCAAACGCCCTGCAATACACTGCTCTGAGGACATGTATTGGAACCCCCCCCCCCTTTTCTCTCCAACTGTATCTGGCCAATCCACCCCACTCTTCCGAGCTGTCCCGGTCGCTGCTCCACCCACTCTGCTGACTCGGGGAGGGCTGCAGACTACCACATGCCTCCTCCCATACGCGTTATTATTTTTCCCACCTGGATTCCGGGAAGATCCGCCCCTACTCTATTTCTGATTGGCTAACCCTATCCCTAACCCCACCCTAACCCTAACCTTAACCAACCGAATCAACGGAGGCAACGAGTACTAGCCAATCAGAGACAGAGTTCCCGGAGTGCGGGTGGGGAAAAAAACAAGGCCTCCCATACATGTGGAGTCACCAGCCGCTTCTTTTCACCTGACAATGAGAAGTTTCACCTGACAGTGAGGAGTTTCGCCAGAGGGGGGCGTAGCGCATGGGAGGATCACGCCATTCCCACCAGTTCCCCCCTCCCCCCTGAACAGATGCCCCCGACCGACCACAGGAGGCGCTAGTGCGGTGACCAAGACACATGCCCGCATCCGGCTTCCCACCCGCAGACACGGCCAACTGTGTCTATAGGGACGCCCGACCGAGTCGGGGAAACTTAATATAAGTGAAAAATAACGTGTTCCAAAAACATCAAAATCAGTTACAATTACAGGTTGCTTGTGGTGTCTTGGTCCACATGAAAATGAAAACACTCATGATATGTGTGGCTGAGCGGTGCAGTATCATGATGGCTAACATTGCCCTTAAGGGGACACACCGATGGCAGTACGGCTGCACAGCTAGCTGCTACCGACCTGTCTTTAATCTTGTTGGTGCGCTCCACGGCGTCAATGTCCATACGGATCTTGTACTTCACGTGTGAGGGCACGCTTGTGGTCCAGGGATACATTTCCAAGAAGACCAGGCCCGCCCAAAACTTGTTCTGCTCTAGCAGGTACAGGGCCTGGAAGGTCATCTGTGACTCGTCCGTGTGAGCCACAAACTTGTCCAAGTTGATGCACTGGGGTCGGACAAGGGGGGGAGAAAGGGGGGGAATAAGTTAGCTCTTTTTGTGTAGAGTACTTTGTTTGAGGACATCATATCATACATGAAGATGGTGGAGTGAGATCTCAGTAATGCCATCACACATATTCACAGAAAGGTGAATCAGTTCATCCGGACACAACGTTTATTGAGAGAAACGTTTCGTGACCTCTTCAGTCTCAACTGACTGCAGGTACCCCCACCCTTATAGACAACACAGTGGCGTAATGACCCAAACCAACGATCGGTTTCATATGCAAATAGGCGTGACCATTAACTCATCATCATCATCATCAGCAGTCACTTGGGGTCGAGTATGACTGTCCTTCTTGGTCCTTGTGGGTCTTGAGGTAGGCAAAGAGGCCGACCCTGGAGCCACATATTTCGGTGCAGTGTGGGCAGGAGCGGGTGGTGGTAGTCGTGGGATTGGTTTGGGCCTTTTTGGTGGAAACTCCCTCCTTTCTGAGCCTGCACTTGTCTTCTGCAGCACGGCGGAGATCATTATTATATAGTGAAACTGGCAACAGATGTACCCCCCCCTTTTCTCCCCAGTTGTACTTGGCCAATTACCCTATTTTCCGAGCCATCCCGGTCGCTGCTCCACCCCCTCCGCCAACCTGGGGAGGGCTGCAGACTACCACGTGTCTCCCCCGATACATGTGGAGTCGCCAGCCGCTTCTATTCACCTGACAGTGTGGAGTTTCACCAGGGGGACATAGCGTGTGAGAGGATCACGCTATTCCCCCCAGTTCCCCCTCCTCCCTGAACAGGCACCCCAACTGACCAGAGGAGGCGCTAGTGCGGCGACCAGGACACATACCCACATCCGGCTTCTCACCTGCAGACACGGCCAATTGTGTCTGTAGGGATGCCCGACCAAGCCGGCGGTAACACGGGGATTCGAACCAGCGATCCCCATGTTGGTAAGCAACGGAACAGACCGCCACGCTACCTGGATGCCCCTTCAACAGATGTACTCTTAGACCCCCCCCCCGCCCCGTTCAGGGACGGTCATTCCATCTTCTCATAGATGGCCTCTTTGACTCCCCGTTCAAACCAGCGTTCCTCCCTATGAAGGAAGTGCACATCCTCATCCTTGTAAGCTGAGACTGGAGAGGTCACTGAGATGAGTGATGAAATGTTTCTCTCTCAATACATGTTGTGTCCAGATGAACTGATTCAGCTTTCTGCGACTTCCCTTACCCGGATTATTCAGCATGCATAAAGACATCATTCATATTATTACTTTCATCAGTAACAAATAGCGCATCAAATTTGTCTTTTTTGCTTCACAAGTGTTATTACAGTAACCAAGCAAAAGTTTTTGGCACGTTCCTCACACACTTCTTTGAAAATCTAACTCGAACTGAATTTCCTCAGAACCTGCAGTCACTCCCATCCCCTGAGTGGTTCTTGTCGTAACCCCATCTGTTGATTTACACCCAGCCGAAGCTTGCCAGGCCTCTGTGAAACCTCCATTTACTTTCTCCAGGCGTAGGTGTACTTATTAAAGTGTATTTACTACTTTGACGTCATTGAGCAGAAGTATGACAAGAATATCAAACATCTACACTGGGTGGTTACCCTGATCAGATGCACTTGATCGGTGGCATTTTTTCAAGTAAGGAAGAATGCAGTCATGAAATTCTGGAGTGTAATGGAAAAGTATTTTAATCAGTGGTAGAAATTAGCAACAAGTAATGAGTAATCCAATACTTTATAGTAATTAAATAAGTCATTACTTGTTAGTAGTTAGTAGTGATGGGCTCGACACTGTATAGAAATACCGGTTTCAAATCCCCCCCCTTTTCTCCCCAGTTGTATCCTGCCAATTACCCCACTCTTCCGAGCCGTCCCGGTCGCTGCTCTGCCCCCTCTGCCGATCTGGGGAGGGCTGCAGACTACCACATGCCTCCTGCGATACATGAGGAGTCGCCAGCTGCTTCTTTTCACCTGACAGTGAGGAGTTTCACTAGGGGGGACGTAGTGCGTGGTACCCCCACACACACACACACAACAGGTGCACCCACTGACCAGAGGAGGCGCTAGTGCAGCAACCAGGTCACATACCCACATCCGGCTTCCCACCCGCAGACACGGCCAATTGTGTCTGCAGGGTCACCCGACCAAGCCGGCGGTAACACGGGGATTCAAACCTGCCAGCCCCGTGTTTGTAGGCGACGGAATAGACCACCACGCTACCCGGACCCCCCATATTTTGTTTCTTCAACATGGTGAAATGCTTCATATCCAGAGGTGGAAAACCCGGCTTCAGAAAGTAGAAGTACTAACCATTTATTTGCTCCACCCATGGAGCAAATACATGGCACTCATTAGTTCTCCTACCTGGCTGAAGTGTTGTGCTGATTAGAATCAGCTGGTTTAGTGCATGGGTGGAGCAAATACATGGTTAGTACTTCTACTTTCTGAAGTGGAGTTTTCCACCTCTGATCACATCCAACAGTTACTTTAATGTGTCGTTTCAGGAACACAAACACTGGATCAAATGTGCATTGATCAAACGAGCATTTGCATTGGTATCCACAGCATGTGTGTCTGTGTGTGATGTGATTAGGCTCGGCAACAGGAATGCGGCATTTGCCCTGTTTGATGTGGAGTCCATTGAAATCAGCCCAGAGTGGGTCGATGGTATGAATTTGCTGGGCTGGCTGTCCTCGGGTCTAAACCAGCCCTCACGCATAACAGACGTCTCATTCGCTGATGTTCGCCGGCATCGTGGCAACACATGAGCCGCTACGCTCTACAGCGCAAGGCGCACACAGAGACACTCACTTGCAAGCACACAAACATCAGTGTGCATGTGCACAAGCGCACATTTATACTCATGCAAGCAAGTGTGCCCACACACGCCTGCTGTATGAATTAGAGATACACTACACTCCCAGATAGGCCAATTTGACACAACACACACACACGACTGCTGCATGAATTTTCTACTAAACACATACACACATTTATCTCATGCCCTATACGCATACGCACAGACATGCAGAAACAACACAAATGCACATATGCAAGCAGAGACATAATATTCCCCTGTGAAACGACCTCTCTATACATTCTAGCACACATGCATACACACACTCCCACATATGCAATTGCCCTGTGAAATCTGCCTGACACATGGGCTCGCACACACACACACACACACGCACACACTCTCTCCTCTCTCTCTCTCTCTCTCTCTCATGCATGTTAACACATATACACACAATTTCCCTTTGAAATTCCCATTCTGCACGCATGCTAACATACAGAGACACACACACAGGACACACAGAGATAGCTCTTCGGCTCGGGGGGCCCCGGCACTTCACATAAAGCGTGGCTAATGCCCCCATTCATATTACTGTACAAAGCCCTCGGTGCACTCAAAGACAGACCCGGGACCGCGTCACATCCATTCCTATGGGACCATACATTCAATTACACAATACCACTATCCTAGACCTAGGACGAGAGAGAGGTTCCTCATTGAAACACGTGTTCCAGTGGGTTTTCAGGGTGAGAAGCATATTCCTAACGGAGCGCCGCAACCTAAGGCCAAATGCAGCGGTTATGCTATAGCTGAATGCTAGCTGACAGCTATATCTAATTGGCTAAATTGCCCGGGTTTGTTTGTGGATACAAGAAAGCTTCGGACCGGGCTGGGAGACAAAGAACAGATTGAGATGCCTGCACTGATAAGGCCCTCTCCAAAACTACAACCCCTGCCCCCCCACCCCTGCCATTGAAACCGATTACAGGGCAACCCTATAGATAGGATAGACAGAAACATAAGAAGGAGGGGAGAGGGAGGGAATGAAGGATGGACAGGGTGATTTGCCCTCTTTAATTCCGCCGGTGCAGGGGGCCATTTCAATGCGGGGCCAAACACTAAAACAACATTGAGTGAAGAGAGGCGGGGGTGGCTCGCTCCCACCCTTTCTCCACTTTATCACCGGCTCCACAAAGACAGCCTGGGAAGGGGATGACAGCAGGCTTGTTCTGCCTGCCTTTCAGCCTGCCGGAGGAGAGAGAGGAGTTCTTTAGCGGCGCTAAGTAGCCTGCTCTGTTTGAAAGGGAGCTGACGGCAATCTGCTGGGAGCAGACCGAGAAGACTGATGCTCCTGTCTGGAGTAATGGAGGCCCGCTCTCTCCAAAACACCCCAACGCCCAGCCCTGGGAATAGGATGTATTTAAAGAGTAGATGAATGGGTAGGTCAGGGTGAGCACACACAGCGTCTCTATGTGTGACAGAAAGACAGACAGATAGGCACGCAGACAGGCAGATAGACAGGCATGCAGGCAGGCAGACAGACAGACACGCAGACAGGCAGACAGACAGACAGGCACGCATACAGACGGACATGCAGGCAGACAGACAGACAGGCACGCAGACAGACAGACTGACAGACAGGCAGGCAGGCAGACAGACATGCAGACAGACAGGCAGACAGACAGGCATGCAGACAGACAGACAGGCAGGCAGGCAGGCAGGGAGACAGAGAGAAAGACAGACAGACGGACAGACATGCAGACAGGCAGAGACAGACAGGCTGGCATGTAGGCAGGCGGCAGACACAGAAGAACAGATAGAGCCTCTACTAACCTCCTTTGCTTATCTTGATGCGTGCTCAATAATCCAGGTAAGAAAATCAAAGAAGGTTGACTCAGTTCATCTGGATACAACGTTTATTGACAGATATCTGTCAGCAAACATTGTATCCAGCTGACTTGATTCAACCTTCTTTGAACTCCTTTGCTCATTTGAGTTTACCATTTCATTCACCATTCTTCAGTCGCACCCCAGAATTACAGCCTTACACACCTTGTTTTCATCATCATCCGTGCTTCTTACCTCTCTGTACTGGTTGAACATGCGTATGATCTGGTCGGCGAGGTTGAAAACATTCCTCCAATCAAAATCAGGCATGCCTGCCTCCCTATACCTCTCTTGACCGCTGTACAGGAAGTTAAGGATGTCTTTGGTGGACATTTCAGAGTCTTCCATGCTCTTATCCAGGAAGTCCATCACCGTGGGGTTTCTCAGGGTATCCTATAGGGGCAGAGGGGACAGAGGTTGGGGCATCTATCTTTAAAAAAATAAGCCAAATCGCAGGGTACATGGAGAAGCATCACATTCAGCAGTTATATTTAATGAGATGAAGATATATCCCAGAAAGGGTGCCAAAACATTTTGACTTTACACTGCCACATGTAATGCTTAAAAATCATGTAATGGAGGACATCTGGGTGGCATGGCGATCTATTCCGTTGCCTACCAACACGGGGATCAGCAGTTCGAATCCCCGTGTTAACTCCAGCTTGGTCGGGCGTCCCTACAGACACAATTGGCCGTGTCTGCAGGTGGGAAGCCGGATGTGGGCATGTGCCCTGGTCGCTGCACTAGCGCCTCCTGTAGTCAGTCGGGGCACCTGTTTGGGGGGCAGGGGGAACTGGGGGGAATAACATGATCCTCCTACGTGCTACACCCCCCTGGTGAAACTCCTCACTGTCAGGTGAAAAGGAGCGGCTGGTGACTCCACATGTATCAGAGGAGACGTGGTAGTCTGCAGCCCTCCCCGGATCGGCAGAGGGGGTGGAGCAACGACCAGGATGGCTTGGAAGAGTGGGGTAATTGGCCAGGTACAACTGGGGAGAAAATTGGGGGGGGGGGATAGCCATGGAAGTCCATTATTTTAACCATTGAAGTGCAAAAAGACTGTATGGAAGACAAAGTAGAGAAAACCTATTTGCCAAACCTCCCCCCATGATGTCCCTTCTGACATTTACCAGCAAAAACAAGCATTTTTCTTTTCTCCTTAGATCCCATTTCCCTTGTTTCTGGTCATAAAGCACATTCACCACAGGTGATCGGCAGGATCCACGTGTCTCTGTTCTTGTGAGGTTTGTTATTATTGGTTGTTTGTGATGCTGGGGATGGAGGGGTTGATGAAACCTTTGTGAGTCCAGCTGGAAGAGACCATCAGCTGAATGCGGTCTCCCAGCATCCCGCGGCTCCAGAGTGGCTTGCTGAGAAGCTGAATGAGTGACCAGAATGAAGGGCTGAGCCAGAGAGCTTTCTGAACGTCTCCGGCAGTGAAAAGCTTCCCGGGAGTTTGTTTGCACTCTGGAAAGTAGTGCCAGCACCGTGTGCTGTGCAGGCAGCACACAGGACCGCCGCATGCAGACGCACTTGTTGTGTCTTTTCACCACAACCACAGGGCATTCACCAGTGAACACACAAGCACCAACGCTTAGCATAGGTATACATAAATGAGTGTATGCCAAAGGGCATCAAGGGAAATGTGTGTGTGTGTGTGTGTCGTACCCTGATCATGTTCATCTGGACGCTGCTGTGGAAGAAGGCCCAGAGCTGAGGCCCCACCTCCTCCCAGGATTTAGCCATATTCTGCAGTCTCTCCAACTCCTCAAATGTTGTGTTGGCCTAGACAGTACACACACACACACACACACACACACACACACACACACACACACACACACACACACACACACACACACACACACACACACACACACACACACAGAAAAACACACACACACACAGAAAAACACATACAGTAAGTAAAGTGACAGTAAACCTCTTGTCCAAGTTAGCAGTTGGTTTTGAGTCATATCAGTTTATACTGATGATGGAGCAGAATAACAGTCAGGACCATTTCACACATCATGTGATGATTTCTCATGACAGAACGCCCCCAGTGGTGAATAAACAACTTGTGACATACAGCGATGTGTTCAACACAGTCATACTCCTTACTGCAATACACAGAGTTGTGTGTATACATGAACAGAAAGCTGTGTGTTGCACTTTAAGTCCTGCAGTGTGTGTTTGCACTGAATCTGAGGTCCTGTTGTCCCTTTACCCCATGTGTCAGTATATACTTTATCCCATGAGTCACTATATACTTTATCCCATGTGCCAGTATCCCATGTGCCAGTATGTACTTTACCCCGTGTCAGTATATAGTTTACCCCATGTGTCAGTATATACCTTATCCCGTGTGTCAGTATTATACTTTATCCCATGTGCCAGTATGTACTTTACCCCATGTGTCAGTATATACTTTACCCCGTATGTCAGTATATACTTTATCCCGTGTGTCAGTATATACTTTACCCCATGTGTCAGTATATACTTTATCCCATGTGTCAGTATATACTTTATCCCGTGTGTCAATATGTACTTTATCCCATGTGTCAGTATCCCATGTGTCAGTATATACTTTATCTCATGTGTCAGTATATACTTTACCCCATGTGTCAGTATATACTTTATCCCATGTGTCAGTATATACTTTATCCCGTGTGTCAGTATGTACTTTATCCCGTGTGTCAGTATATACTTTACCCCGTGTGTCAGTATATACTTTATCCCATGTGTCTCTTTATCCCATGTGTCAGTATATACTTTACCCCATGTGTCAGTATCCCATGTGTAAGTATGTACTTCCATCACCACATGCTATGCTGCCATGCTGCTTCACACATCACAGCAGGGCACCGGGTGAAGAAAGCAATTCATCATCTGACTGTGATCGTGATAGTTTTGTTCTCCAATATCTCTGATCTGTCCTCTCATCAGCCATTCACTGACAACTTTGCTGTGAACAATGACACGGGTTCCTTTTCTATTCTTGAACAGCACAGCACAACTAAACTCCACTAACACAACCCCGGGAGGGTGGGGGGGGCCTGTTATGTGTCATGAGCGATGAATAAGATAAGGCAGATTGAAAAACGCCCACATATTCAATTTATAGCTGATTCCCCCCCCCCCACACCACACACACACACCCCTAAATCCCCCCCAACCCGTCCCCTCCTGCTCCACTGCAACACGACCCCCACCACACAACCCATCCTTACTCTTACACCCTTCCCTTCTCATCAGCTTGGTAAGCAGCTCATTCCTGGAAAGGGTGGGGGTATTGGATGAGAGGGAGAGACAGAGAGAGAGAGAGAGAGAGAGAGAGAGTGACCAAGTGAGAGTGAGCGAGGGAGTGAGAATGGGAGAGTGAGAGTGCGAGAGGGAGAGTGGGTGAGTGAGCGAGCAAGTGAGTGAGCAAGTGAGTGAGGGAGTGAATGAGTGAGGGAGAGAGTGAAAGAGAGAGGGAGAGACAGAGTGAGAGAGACAGAGTGAGAGAGAGAGAGAGAGAGAGCACAAGGGGAGGGTGAAACAGATACAATGAGTACGTGTGCGTGAGAGTGAGAGAATGATGGGGAAAAAGAGAACAGGAGGGAGAGACTGAAAGAGAGCGGGAGGGAAGTGAAGTGAAGGGGTGAGAGGTCGGTCAGGAGGTGGTCCCTCTTACGCTCTTTAATATCTTGCGGACAGCAGGGGAGTCAGGGGTGTACAGGATCTTTCCCATCAGCAAGGGCTTGACCGAATTCCAAACGATTTTGGTGACTGGGTTGGACTCCAGACTCTGCATCAGGTCGTTGCAGAAGGGTGCTGAGGGAGAGAGAGGAGAGAGAGGAGAGGAGAGGAGGGGGGAGGAGGGTGGGGTATAAAAATAAAGACAGAAACTGAGCGAAAGAAAAGTCAAAGAAAGGGAGCCTGTAATCAAATATGAGAGCATCAAATTGGATGATGCAACTGGATGACATCACACAACCCGGTCCACATCCTCCCCCGAGCTGCAGAGAGACCGTGGCGTTGGTTCCGACATGCTCGAGACTACCAGATGGGTGAGTTGAACCATATCAGGGCAATTCGGATAGCGTCGTGCAAGCTGCCAGTCACAGACTTGTGTAATCAATTTCCTTGTAAAGCTGCCACAAAGGGTTTTGGGTTTTTGCCGGCTTTGCGTGTCCCTGTGGACAGAAATGGTGGCGTTGCATGGGAAAACGATTTTATTTCGCGTAATCGATATCACTTCTTGCAGAGATCTACTACGTTCATCCTCGGGTCACACCTCTGGTGGAGGGGAGCGAGCGATGTAGGGATGCTTTAGAATAAGGGGTGTTTACAAAATAGACAGGTAGTGAATCTCTAATGGTGGCTTTTAGTCCCGTCTGTGCACTGTAGGTCATTTCATCAGATTTAACGGGGAATCGATCCCACGGACAAGCATTTGGAGTCATTACACGTCAATATTTTATCTTCTCCCTGATAGGCCAATTTGATTCCGTTGGTTGTGTAAAGGCACCGAATTACACGGACAATAAGCCTCAAACAAGGCTCAGCGTTTTCCATTTCTATTTTTCAAAGCTATCCAGCATGCCGAATTTCGCCACAAGAGGGCACTGCTACATAACCTCACACGAACAGGAACAACTTTTGGATCTGTGGAAACATAAAATCCGGGTGAAAATCAGTTTAAACCGATCTGCTCCTTTTGAAAAAAAATCTGGGTATTTTTTGGTGAAAACTGAAGACGCTGAGCCTTGTCCTCACAGTGGCTTTAAACATACAGCTGTAAATATCTGAAGTTAGAGATGCACGAGGTATTGATCTGTGACAACCCCGGGGCTCGAACCCAGGACCTTCTTACTGTGAGGCGACCGTGCTAACCACTGCGCCACCGTGCCGTGCCGCCCCGCTTTGGATTTAAGTGGACAAAAACAAACCCTACGAAGGTATTGACAGATGCTCTTTTAGGTAACAGACAGATAATATTTGACCCGGTCCTCACAATCACATCTACACCTCCTCTCCACTCACTGGCAGTCCGGTCATAGACGTAGTCGTGGCTCTTGGTGCCATTGACCCCCAGGAACATCTTGTAGTTGTTGTCCTCGTACCAGTTGAAGGAGAGCACCCTGGAGCCACCGCCCTCTGGGTACCCGCAGAAGAGGCCGGACACGGTGGACATGAGCTGGGTGAAGGAGGAAGGACCCCCGGTTTGGAACAGAGGGGAGATTGCCTTGACAAGGTCCTTGGTGCTGTCCTGCTCCCTCAGCTGGGGACAAGGGGGGGGGGGGTAAAGAGAAGACAGCTGTCATCTCAAAACTTGCTTGGCATCAGTTTGTATTTGTAATTAGTCAAGAGAATGATCATCGTCTGTCTTTGCTCAAAGTGCCGACAAAGTCAGTTCTGAGTTTCCAGGTCTGTGGATGTCGCCACATGAGAGCATATAAATGACCATCATAGGAACTGATATGAGAGTCAATTTCTGTTCTTGTTTTTTGGAATTTCCCCCCTTTTCTCCCCAGTTGTGCTTGGCCAAATACCCCACTCTCTCGAGCCGTCCCGGTTGCTGCTCCACCCCCTCTGCCGATCCGGGGAGGGCTGCAGACTACCACATGCCTCCGCCGATACATGTGGAGTCACCAGCCGCTACCTTTCACCTGACAGCGAGGAGTTTCGCCAGGGGGATGTAGTGCATGGGAGGATCACGCTATTCCCCCATCCCCCCTGAACAGGCGCCCCGACCGACAAGAGGAGGCGCTACTAGTGCGGCGACCAAGACACATACCCGCATCTGGCTTCCCACCCACAGACACAGCCAATTGTGCCTGTAGGGACCCCCGACCAAGCCGGAGGGGGGTAACACGGGGATTCGAACCGGCGATCCTGTGTTGGTAGGCAACGGAATAGACCGCTACTCTACCCGGACACCCCCATGAGAGTCAATTTCATGTGACTTTTTGGTGATTAACAAATGGAATAGAGTTTATATCTGCGAATGCTATTTGCTACTTGACTCAGGCTATACACACACACACACACACACACACACACGCACACACACACCACTTCAACTCTACTATAAGGGCAGTACAATATCATCCATGTAACCCTACACATCTGACACACTTTAGGATTTCCAGCGACTAGTCAGACTACAGGGCTTTATAGTTGGGGCCATTTTTCTTCTTCTTCTGTGTTTATTGTCTTCACCTGTTTGTCACCTTGTTTACGGCCTGTCGTGCAGCGCACCACTGACGTTTATCTTGATCACATTCGGCCACTGTGTGAACTGCCGAACATAAACGCTCACAAGAAAACAATAGTTTGAAAGATAAGCAAACATCTTGAGGACCACCTCAGCTCCGATGACAAGGACAGGCCGAGGGTGGGCTAAATATCCTCCCATTGATGGAATGAAAAATCACTTCCCCCGCCCTCCCTCCCCCAAGTGCATTTTTTGAAATTTACGTATCATTTCCTCTGTAGAGAATTGAGGGAGGGTGACGCCCCCAAGATGACTTTTTGACATGTCTTTATGTCGTTCTCATAGCTCGGTCATGTGACGTAACCAGAACTAGTTCCACCCCCTCCTTTTTCTCCCTAACTGTGTCCGGCCAATTACCCCACGTCTCCTCTGATACACGTGGAGTCGCCAGGCGCATCTTTTCACCTGACAGTGAGGAGTTTTACCAGGGAGTTGTAGCGCGTGGGAGGATCATGCTATTCCCCCCAGTTCCCCCGACCGACCGACCAGAGGAGGCACTAGTGCAGCGACCCGGATACATACCCACATCCGGCTTCCCACCCGCAAACACGGCCAATTGTATCTGTAGGGACGCCCGACCAAGCCGAAGGCAACACGGAGATTCGAACTGGCGATCCCCGTGGTGGTAGGCAACGGAATAGCCACCCATGCCACCCGGACGCCCCTAACTTGTTCATAGTTTGAAGGTACACAGATTTCAAAAGGTCAAGAGCTAAGATACGAAATCAAACCAACGTGTATTCAAATGTCAGGCCTGAATATGTCCCCTGTTTTAACGGGCATCAGGCCGGTACAGCTGAGTCACGCCAGGACGATGACGCCACGCTCATTCACAGACCTAGGGTCTGTTATTATGGCTTGTAATCTCACTACGGGTTCCAGACTTGGCTGTAATGCTGCCTCCATAGTGGAAAGAGCACCAGCGGCCCTGTTTACTATGAAAATGACTCACTGCACACACGTCTCTCCCTCCAAGGCACGCACAACTTACCCACACACATTATATTTATACATACATACACACACACACACACACACATACATACATAGATATACTCAGGGAATACACACTCCTGATCTTTTTTTCACTCCCCTTTCCTTCCTATTACGCTTTCTTTCACTTGTTTCAGAAACATACATAAACAACAAACACACACACACACACACACACACACACACACACACACACACACACACACACACACACACACACACACACACACACACACACACACTAAAATGTTATGGAAGGAGAGGAGAAGGAGAGTTGGCCAGCCTTTCTGTCACCACAGCGATCAGGAGGTTCCACCTACAGGATATGTCACCTCATAGGAATGTCTCTCTCTCTCTCTCTCTTTTCCTCTCCCTCTCTCTGACCCCCGGCCAAGGTGATGATAGGATACACAATCCCCCCCGGGACAAAAAGTAAACGTGTCGAAACATATTTGCTCTTTGACGGGCTTTGTGTGTGTGTGTGTGTGTGTGTGTGTGTGTATGTGTACACCGATCAACCAAAACATTAAAACCACCTGCCTAATATTGTGTAGTTCCCCCTCGTGCCGTCAAAACAGCTCTGACCCGTCGAGGCATGGCCTCCACAAGACCTCTGAAGGGGTCCTCTGGTATCTGGCACCAAGACATTAGCAGTAGATCCTTTAAGTCCTGTCAGTTGCGAGGTGGGGCCTCCATGGATCTGACTTGTTTTTCCAGCACACCCCACAGATGCTGGATCGAATTGAGATCTGGGGAATTTGGAGGCCAAGGCAACACCTTGAACTCTGTCATGTTCCTCAAACCACTCCTGAACAGTTTTTGCAGTGTGGCAGGTCACATTATCCTGCTGAAGGAGGCCACTGCCATCAGGGGATAACCTTACCATGAAGGGATGTACCTGGTCTGCAATGATGTTTAGGTAGAGGGTACCTGTCAAAGTAGCATCCACATGAATGTCAGGACCCAAGGTTTCCCAGCAGAACATTACACAGAGCATCACACTGCCTCCATCAGCTTGCCGTCTTCCCATAGTGCATCCTGGTGCCTTCTCTACCCCAGGTTAACGACACACATGCACCCGGCTAACCACATCATGTAAAAGAAAACTTGATTCATCAGACCAGGCCACCTTCTTCCACTGCTCCAAGGTCCAGTTCTGATGCTCACGTGCCCATTGTAGGTGCTTTCAGCAGTGGACAGGGGTCATCAAGGGCACTCTGGCCGGTCTGCGGCTACGCAGCCCCATACACAGCAAGCTGTGATGTATTGTGTGTTCTGACTCCTGTCTATCATAGCCAGCAGTAACTTTTTCAGCAATGTGAGCTACAGTAGCTCTTCTGTGGGATCAGACCAGACAGGCTAGTCTTCACTCCCCACACACATCAATGAGCCTTGAGCGTCCATGACCCTGTCGCCGGTTCACCGGCGGTCCTTCCTTGGACCACTTTTGGTAGGTAGTGACCACTGCATACCGGGAACACCCCACAAGACCTGCTGTTTTGGAGATGCTCTGACCCAGTCATCTAGCCATCACAATTTGGCCCTTGTCAAAGTGGCTCAGATCCTTACGGTTGCCCATTTTTCCTGCTTCCAACACATCAACTTCAAGAGCTGACTGTTCACTTGCTGCCTAATACACACACACACACACACACAAACACACACATATATATATCATCTCATCTTCAGCCGCTTCTCCGGGGTCGGGTCGTGGTGGCAGCAAGCTAAGTAGGGTACTCCAGATGTCCCTCTCCCCAGCAACGCCCTCCAGCAACTCCTGGTGGATCTCAATGTGTTCCCAGGCCAAATTGGACATGTAGTCCGTCCAGCGTGTTCTGGGTCTAGCCCGGGGTCTCCTCCCAGTTGGCCGTGCCCGGTAAACCTCCAAAGGAAGGTGCCCAGGAGGCATCCTAATCAGATGCCTGAACCATCTCAACTGGCTCCTTTTGATGCAAAGGAGCAACAGCTCTATGCCGAGCTCCCTCCGGATGTCCGAGCTCCTCACCCTATCTCTAAGGCTGAGCCCAGACACCCTACGGAGGAAACTCATTTCAGCCGCTTGTATCTGCGATCTCAACCTTTCGGGCACTACCCAAAGCTCAAGACCATAGGTGAGGATTGGAATGAAGATTGACTGGTAAATTGAGAGCTTTGCCTCCCAGCTCAGCTCCTTCTTCGTCACAATGGTCCGGTACAACGTCCACATTATAGTCTGCTGATGCTGCACCCATCTGCCTGTCAATCTCCTGCTCCAGCCTACCCTCACCCATGAACAAGACCCCAAGATACTTGAACTCCTTCACTTGAGGCATATATATATATAGTATATAGCTGAGGTGTGTGTGTGTGTGTGTGTGTGTGTGTGTGTGTGTGTGTGTTCTTATTCAGCATAATTTGTTAGGACCATTTTGACCATTCCTCAAAAGCTGGTCTATTTCAGGGTTAGGATTTGGGTTTAGGGATAAGTTTAGAAACAAGATAAGGTTAAAGATTAAGGGCTAAGGGTTGAGGTTAGGCGTGTAGTTCAGATGGTTGAGATTAGGGTTGGGGGCTTGGGAGTGAATGCAGTCAGTGAAGGTGCTCATGAGTATTGAAAAGCAAATGTGTGCGTGCGGATGTGGGTGTTTATATCCTTAAATGGCGTAACGCTTTCAAAATCATGTCAGATCGATTGAATCTTTTATCGATTCAGTAAACCCTTCAGAGGACAAGTGCATGTCAATCCCCAACTCTCTCTCGCTCCCTCTTTCTCCATCTCTCTGTCCTCCCTTTCCCAATATTTCTTCTATGAAACGTACATACAGCATATTCACTGATGGCTTGGTTAGAGTGTTTTGGTTGTTAATGCAATGGTCTATTCTATTCTGTTCTGTTCTATTCTATTCTGCTCTGTTCTGTCCTGTTCAGTTCTATTTCATCAAGAAAAGTGTCAGTCTTTTTAGTGTCCAGGTCAGTGACCATTAAGCCTGGCAGGATGGAGCTGCACTGCTTTACATACATATTCAGCCAGTTAACAGAGGGGTACAACCACCGATACACACACACACCCATGCCTATACTACCTTCCCACACACACTTGCGCACTCATACGTGTGTTCGCCCTGCTTACTCATACACACATTGTTGGGCCCATCACTTTGAGCCTCCCCGTTTGCTTTTCTCATACAGGGACCTGCGGAAGAGGCTAGCTTCCTGGAGGATAAATATAGCAGGGCCTCCATTCCTGGGGGACTAAGGAGAGGCGAGGATGGATTTTACTTCGGGAAACTCACCACTTGGATCTTCTCGGACACCGCCGAAAGAACTCGACCCCAGGCGTGAAGGTCAATCCCCTCAGAGCTGCTGTCCATTACCCGAGGCATCTGGTAAATGAAGTCAAAATACATACATACGTTGGACTTCACAAGATACAAGTCAAATTCATTGATAAAGTCTGGCCAAATTCAGCGAAACTCCTTAGTCTCTGAGTGCTTTTACAAACCAACAAGATTGACCCGGAGATAAGAAACAATAGAGTAGACGCCATTTGTGCTGTGATGCTTTAACCTCCATTGACTTCTGGAGCCTATGTGGTGAATGCATGCGGGCAGATTTAGCAACTCCCCTTAGTGGACTAGTCCAATGATGGTACTGAACCAACATGTTCTGTAAAGAAGTTGTGACCAGACTACTACTAGTTTGAGTCCAGAGTAGAAAATTATGTTGGGCGAACGAGTGGCATTGCGCTACCTGGTTAGTTACCGTAGAGGTACCCTTGAGTAAGGCATTTACAACTAACTACACTAACTGCAGGGCATCACTGGAAAAGAGCATATGTGCTCAGCTAACTTCATTCGTTCATTTACTATACCCTCCTCATCCAATTTAGGGGTCATGGAGGACTGAAGCTTCCATGACCAAGAAAAACAGATAAAACACCTTAGACGGGTCGTCAGTCCTTCGCACTCTCATTGGTTTCTGATCTACCCTGCAGACTGTCAAATTTGAATACAAAGAGAAGATGCCCACCCTTAACTACAGGCCAGTGGTTCTCAATCAGGTCCTCTGGTACCAGAGGCTGGTTTTCTATTCTGCCAGGTAGTTCATCCCATTCGCCTGTTGCTCCAGGTGTAAAACCTCCATGATTGGAGGCTGGAAGAACTGGAACAACAGGTGAGTGTAATGAACGACATGGTAGCATAAAAAACCAGCAGCACCGGTGGTACCAGAGGACCTGATTGAGAACCACTGCTATAGGCTGTAGCAGTTCATTACGTTCTGATCCTAGTTTACTCCTGAGGGCTGGCGTATTTTTCTATATGTCCAAAGAGCACTTCCTCTTGACTAAGGGGGTATAGCCTCTCTTAAATTTCTGGAAAAACGGAGTATCTGTGTGAACCTGCCATTGCACTTAAAAAAGCTGTCATAAATTTGATACGGTGACGCGTTAAAAATAATCCACTTGGCCACTTTTATCTCTTACTACTTGAGGCTGAAGCAATTAGCAGTAGGTGTTAAAAAGGGCCCGGTCAGGGTACAGCGCCGTGGGCTACGGAAAGGCAGCGTGCCAAGACAAACGCCCGCGTGAGATATCCTTCCTCTCACATTCCTCACGCCTGCATTTCAACGAACGAAGGAAGGCGAGAGGCTGGGAGCAGGAAGAGCGAGAAAGCGAGGGAGCAAGGGATGGGAAGGTAGAGAGGTTGACAGGAGAAAGGAGTTCAGAGTTAGATGAGGAGAGGAAGGGGCTGGAGGTCAAAGACCTCGACTTGGGCTCTACTACGCCTCAGAGGTAAGGGGCTTTCAGCCTAATGAGTTGACACAAAACTCAACATGCTGCTGTAAGCGCCCTGCTAATGCACTGCACACCCATGAATAGACTTGGTATGATCCAAGCAACTAATTTAGTCTCCCAAACACGTCTTTTTTATTTTTATTTTTCGACTTTCCCCCCTTTTTCTCCCCAATTGTATCCGGACAATTACCCCACTCTTCCGAGCCGTCCCAGTCACTGCTCCACCCCCTCTGCCGATCCGGGGAGGGCTGCCGACTACCCAGTGAGGAGTTTTGTCAGGGGGACGTAGCTCATGGGAGGACCACGTTACCCCCCCCCCCCCAGTTCCCCCTCCCCCCTGAACAGGCGCTCATTCTGACCAGAGGAGGCGCTAGTGCAGCGACCAGGATACATACCCACATCCGGCTTCCCACCCGCAGACACGGCCAATTGTGTCTGCAGGGATGCCCGACCAAGCCGGAAGCAACACAGGGATTCAAATCGGCGAGCCTCATGTTGGTAGGCAACGGAATAGACCGCCACGCCACCCGGACGCCCAAAACACATCTAACACGTAACAACTGTGACACAAATAATATGAAGATGAATGGTGAACACCAAGAAAAAGTGTGGCAAGTCGTTGTGGGATCAAGTTTGAAGTGTATACCGGTTTTTGTCAGGCAAGAAACAACAAGAATGTACAAAACAACACATGAGCCACAATACTGGCCCTGTTGACTTAGCGACTTGATTAACTTTGTTCAGCACTGGACTTTGTCCCATGTTATTTGGTTCAATAAAGTCAATAAAGTCTCTTCTGTTGCTTTCTGCTCAGCCATCCATCTTCCCTCGGTCAGGTGACACTTTTACACCCTGGCTGTCTGGTTTCGTGGGGGAATCGGGTGTGCTGGCGGCCCAGTACAGCAGCACATGTTCGCAGTGTATTTATATTAGACACAGCGTCACGTCTTAAAAGACTACCTGGCAGGCTGGGGGGTGGGACCAGGCTAAGCCCATTACAGAAATAGGCCAAGGAGGATAATGCCGTGTCAGCCCCCTGAGCCAGTCACCAGATTCCCTCTGCCTGAACCCCGGCACCCAGCCCGCTGATAGGCTTGTAGGTCAAAATGCTCCAATTTAGCATGATATTGTTCTTTGTTGGTTAGTGATAGAGAGTCTGCTAGAGTTTTAGAAAAAAATCTGTCTCCTGAATAGGTTTATATACGTATGTATATGTTCACCCTCTGATGGTCAAATGGATAGGAGTGCAGCAGCACCCCCTCTGACACTGTTTGGGGTTAGGTATCTTACATCATCCTGATTTACATGATTAAAGGTATCAACAAAGCTAGCAGGTTGCTCCAAGACTGGTAAGCAAGTCTGGCAGAATAGCCAGCTGGCCAAAAACAGGCGCCTGGGGATTACATGCAACAGGTTGGCCCCTCCAGTAGTTTCTATGTGGACACAGTTCAGAGCCAAATATATGCTAGTCCTATAGGTTGTTGTGGTAGGAGCCTGGGAGTGGCCAAAGTGAGCAGGAAATACAAAAATGTGGCACATTTTATGCTCATGACATCAAATCATGCCCACATCCTTCTAAATCTACGATATTGAGGTTTACTTCATCTGGAAATAACGAAATCATGTTCATGTTTTCTCAAGTCGTACTCTCGAATAAGTAAATGTGATGTGTGAACACACAAATTGCTGTCATTTAGTTGCACTGGCTGCTGATTAGTATAAAAACAACAATGAGAATCATAAAGCATGATAGAAGTGGCATTGCATTGATAATAAGGTCAAAACCAGGGAGTATGGAGCCCAACAGTGATTACACGAAAGCACTAGATAGCATTTTGTGCCCTCTATTGAATAAATCACAATCTCGAAATAGGAAGAAAAAAAAAGTCATTTGACCTTCCTGGCTCTGTAGTTGTGCCTTGAAACTATATGTGTTGATGGTTCTCTATGCACAGCACGGTGGCGCAGTGGTTAGCACATTCGCCTCACAGCAAGAAGGACCTGGGTTTGAGCCCCGGGGTAGTCCCACCTTGGGGGTCGTCCCGGGTCATCCTCATTGCAGAGTTTGCATGTTCTCCCCATGTCTGCGTGGGTTTCCTCCGGGGGGGCCAGTTTCCTCCCACGGTCCAAAGACATGTAGGTCAGGTGAATCGGCCGTACTAAATTGCCCCTAGGTATTTGTGCGTGTGTGTGTGTGTGTGTGTATGTGTGTATATATATATGTCAGCTCTGTGTAATGGACTGGCAGCCTGTCCAGGGTGTCTCTCCACCTGTCGCCCAATGACTGCTGGGATAGGCTCCAGCATCCCCGCGACCCTGAGTAAGGATAAGTGGTTCGGCTAATGGATGGATGGATGGATGGATGGATGGTTCTCTATGCATTGCACCCTATGAAAGCCACAGGAAATGTGTCAATGCACTGGGACTTTAAGAAACCCATCCACCGTGTTTCCATCTCTGTCGCCATTGCACCGCCGTGCCCTCATCAACTACACAGAACATATAGTATACCCCACAATATAATTTCTGTGTCATGCTGCCCTCATTTTGGTATGCACCTTACTGTCATGTGAGCTATCACTGTGTCTCTGCACAGCTGTCCTATTCCTAACAATCCATGTTCACTGGCTGTTCACAGAGATGCTCATTTTGATCTCATTTTTATAGACAACATACCAGAAATAACAAGTCCTATGGAGGTAACAAAAGAATGGGGTTTTTTTTGGAAAAAATATGAATTGTGATGCAGCCTGAAATTCATCTTTGGTAAAGGTTATGTAAATTAATTTCTTTCAGAGGAATTATTCCTCCCCTTTTCCTCCCTAATGGTATCGATCCAATTACCCCACTCTTATGAGCCATCCCGGTTGCTGCTCCACCCCCTCTGCCGATCCGGGGAGGGCTGCAGACTACCACATGCCTCCACTGATACATGTGGAGTCGCCAGCAGCTTCTTTTCACCTGACAGTGAGGAGTTTAACCAAGGGGACGTAGCGCGTGGGAGGATCATGCTATTCCCCCCTAGTGTTCCCCCAAACAGGTGCACCGACTGACCAGAGGAGGTGCTAGTGCAGCGACCAGGACACATACCCACAGCTGGCTTCCCACCCACAGACACGGCCAATTGTGTCTGTAGTAGGAACGCTCGACCAAGTCGGAGGTAACACGGGGATTTGAACCGCTGATCCCTGTGTTGGTAGGCAACGGAATAGACCGCTACACCACCCGGATGCCCCTCAGAGGAATTATTCTGATTGAATTATTTGAGCGGTGTTTTTTGTGATATTTCTAATTGGTTGGTGCTGTAGTAACATCTGGGTAGGGGCGCATCTTGGTGAGCTACACCTTTAAGGTACAGGTGGGTGTGGTGCCAGAGGGGTATGTAGCCAGATGGAGAACAAATAGTTTTTGACCGCAGCAGACATAGCTTGAGTTTTGATCCAAAATGAATTAAGAGACATCTATATAAAAAAGAGTTTTTGCATTGCACAAAAGAGTACTGCGCATTTAAAAACAAGAGTCTTGCAATTGTTAAGGAATATGCAACGCAAACCAAGTTATCCTACGCCACTGCACCACACAACACAACACAATATAGTCCTGCAAATCATCTTAGTGTTTCGTTAGGTAACTGTGCAAAGGCGTAGGTTAAGCCCGGTTCACTGCAGCTCTTATAACTGATGTTACAGTACGACAACCACAAGCTGAGGGGCTGGCGTCTTTACTTCGCTCTTATCAGAAAGTCTGGTTTGGGAAAACTGCACAGGAAGACTAAACAAGACACGCTCTCCCCTCCTGCACAGCAACTACGTTCAGTTTGCCCTTGAGCAAGGCACTCAACTCCTCGGCTGACAATGGCCAACCGCGCAGACAAGACTGTGGTTGTTCTTGGCAGCTCCCGGGTGTGAATATATGAAGGTCAATGCAACCCTGTCTCCACCTTTAATTACTCCCCCAGGCTGTCACTACACATCAGAGAGTGTTTTCGAGGAGGATGTGTGATTATAATGTGAGTTTGAAAACGAATAATATCACACTCAGGTGCCTTTGAAATGAAGGTTTTAAACTCCTGCCCCGGGCTTGACAAAAGCTAACCACAGGTGTTGGGCTCAGTCCCACCCAAATATGTTTTCCTTGTGTCTCGCCTGCACTTTCCACACGCTTTGCTTTGCCAGTATCTCTATAAAGAAAACACCCGCGTAGTGAATACACCTCTAAAGCAAACAGCGAAGGATTTAGGTCTTTAAATGGTTGAGCACCCGCTCAATTCCCAACTTTTGGATTCATATGTACACATGTATGCCTGTGCTTGCCTACAATTAAATCCTACCAAACCTTCCCACCTGTGTCTGTCCCGCTCTGTCTTCCTCTCTTCCACCCTGTCCATCTCTACTTTCCCACATCTCAAACAATAAATACACACTAAGTGAGAGGACGGCTGTGAGCCCCCATCCACACCCTCCTCACCCCACATCCAACCGATGATGACAGTTAAAAAAAAGCCAAATGTAGTCCACTAACCAGTCGGAAGATCTTGAAGAAGTCCAGGTTAGCGTAGAGTATGTCCTCTATCCTCTGCAGCCTCTGCTGGGAGAGGGCACACATGGCGTTCCTCACCCCGTACAGACCCCTGCGACTGGGGAAGATGATGAAGCGCTCCAGCAAGACCTGGCTGCAGGCTATATCTTTCAGCTGCAGGTCTGGTATACCAAAGGCAAACTGCAGAATGTGACCAAGAGGAAGGGATTTGTTAGTGCCGTGTAAGGGAGCCCGTAAGGATGTTGAGTCCTCAAGTTACTCCAGCTATCACCATGCAAATTAAATGTGTATCCAAATCTTTTATCTGAGTAATGATGAATTTTACCCCTGCTGATTAAATGTACGGTCCGTGTAAGCATTCTGTCTGCATTGTGCCGGATCTGTTTTTATACACAGTATGCGAGTATGTGTGTCTATTAGCCTCATCAACATGTGTTGCTGATATCTAAAATTGAAACTTGGATTAACCAAAATTAGGGCTAGCAAGTCTACACATCCGTGGTCGTCAACTGCGCTAACCAGTCAACTAAAGGGTCCAACCCGTTAGCCAAGGGCTAGCGAGTCTACACATCCGTGATCGTTACACTGTTACACGACCCCCCTCCTTCAGGACTTATCAGCTCCCTCATGCCTCTGAGCACATATCAGAATCAGAATCCTTTATTCATCCCTGAGGGGAAATTGCGTCCTATTACAGACACTCACACTCTAATACAGAAAAAAACTAAAAACTAACAAAATACAATAAAATAAAAACAAATAGAAATAAAAGATGAAAAATATATAAACATATGTGCACCATGCTCCAGCATGGTGCAAATAACAGCCTATCTATACTGCACTACCGCAGCACAAAACAAACAGCACAAACGACACCCGACAGGGTATAACAAGTGGAAGGGCCAGTCCAATGACCATTAACTCTGAGTGTCTGACACTCTGAGGGAGGAATCGTAAAGTTTGATGGCCACAGACCGGAATGACCTCCTGTGGCGCTCGGCGGTGCATTTCGGAAGAATGAGTCTGTTACTAAAAGTACTCCTGATATGCATCCCACCGCTGCCACCAATGTAGCAAGAATTCAGGGAGCAGCCGGGAATCGAACCTGGGTTCCTCGCACCACGGGTGACTGTGCTAACCAGTCATCTAAAGGGTCCAACCCATTAGCCAAGGGCTAGCGAGTCTACACATCCATGGTCGTTACACTGTTACACCAGTAAAAACAGCTAAACTGAGCCAGTATAATGTGCTACTTCACGATGTCCACTTTCTTTCTATCCATCCCTGTGCAGTCCCTGTACTGGATGTCTATTATTAATTAAACTCTAAGACAATAACAACATTACTGTTCACTTAACATTCATTTTCATACACTATTCAACTCCCCTTTTCTCTTGTCTGTCCCTGAACGTTACCTGTTCCAGACGTAATTGCGCATTGACCAGCTGGTAGACAATGGAGTCGGGGAGGGCCGCGTCTCGCAGCAGGAAGGCCGTGAGAGTCTCGTCATCCTTCAAAATGTCGTCTATCCTCAGCCCACGACCTGGATGGGATGATGAGGGATGAAGATAGCACGATGTTAGAATCACTAATAGAGAACTCAGGGAAAGACAGACGGGGACCAGATGGCACAGAGGGCACTGCTCATGATCAGGCAGATATGGAGGGATTCTGTGTTTTCAGAAAACAAGGTGTGGGGGCGTCCGGGTAACGTAGTGATCTATTGCCTACAAACACAGGGATCACCAGTTCAAATCCCTGTGTTGCCCCCGGCTTGGTCGGGTGTCCCAACAGACACAATTGGCCGTGTCTGCGGGTGGGAAGCCGGAAGTGGGTATCTGTCCTGTTCGCTGCACTAGCGCCTCCTCTGGTCGGTCGGGGCGCTTGTTCGGGAGGGGGAACTGGGTGGAAAAGTGTGATCCTCCCACGCATTACGTCCCCCTGGCGAAACTTCTCACTGCCAGGTGAAAAGAAGCGGCTGGCGGCTCCACATGTATCGGAGGAGACATGTGGTAGTCTGTAGCCCTCCCCGGATCGGCAGAGGGGGTGGAGCAGCGACCGGGACGGCTCAGTAGAGTGGGGTAATTGGCCAGATGGAATTGGGGAGAAAAGGGGGGAATAATCCCCCCCCAAAAAAATAAATAAATAAAGGAGTGACAAGCGAGGTGAAGAACATCTTTACATGTAGGCCTTTGATGAGTGTCAGCTGACACTTCCTGTTTATTTCCACAAATGTTGTAAATCTGCACCTCCTCGCACAGCTCATGAATAACCCTGCACAGCTGTACGAATGAACAAAACATCCAGCGTATTAGCCCGGATAAACAAAAAGCAACAAAGAGGACGAGGGGTTGTTTTGGAAGCCCCAAAACAACCCCGGTGGTTTTTATATCTGCGCGTCCCTCATATCAAAGACTGGTTTTTCATGTTTGGGGTATGTTTCAACGAGCTGGTGAAAGAACTCGTAAAAGAAAAAAAAAAGGGGGGGATGAATAGAAATGAAGGAGCAGCGACACTCTTTGAAGAACACGAGACAGACGCCAAGAAAGACGAACGCAAGGGAGAACGTAGAAACCGAGACAAGCTGAGAAAAGCCTGGCTGCCAAAGCTCCAAGACAAAAACACAAGACCGCACAATGCCGTTCGTCTGAGTCTGAGGCTGTTCAGGCACGAGGTCTCGTCCAGTTTACTGTAACGGTTAACTGCCATTGATCCACTTATTCATGTGCAATACTCCTGCTTTCTTTTTTCTTTTTTTGATTTTTTCCCCCCTTTTCTCCCCAGTTGTATCCGGCCAATTACCCCACTCTTCTGAGCCATCCTGGTCGTTACTCCACCCCCTCTGCTGATCCTGGGAGGGCTGCAGACCCCCACATGCCTCCTCCCATACATGTGGAGTCGCCAGCCGCTTCTTTTCCCCTGACAGTGAGGAGTTTCACCAGGGGGACGTAGCACATGGGAGGAGCATGCTAATCCCCCCAGTTCACCCTCTCTCCTGAACAGGCGTCCGGACCGACCAGAGGAGGCGCTAGTGCAGTGATCAGGACACATACCTACATCCGGCTTCCCACCCGCAGACACGGCCAATTGTGTCTGTAGGGATGCCCGACCAAGCTGGAGGTAACACGGCCCCGGATTCGAACCGGCGATCCCCATGTTGGTAGGCAACGGAATAGACCGCTATGCTACCTGGACGCCCACTTATGCTTCCTTGAAGCATAATATGACTGATAAATATGAGTAGGGGCTACAAAGTGGTGGTGATCGAATTGACTCACAAAGCCCTACCCCCCATGCCCAGGTATAAGATAAGATGCACTTTTATCAATCCCTGTGGGGAAACTCATCTTCTGCATTTAACTACCCCAACAGGCACTGGAAGCAGTGGGCAGCTGCAGTGCCGAGGGACCAACTCCACTTCTTCTTACCATTGCCTTGCTCAGGGGCACAGACAGGAATATTGACCCTAACATGCATGTGTTTTTGACAGCGGGAGGAAATCGGAGCACCCGGAGGAAACAGGCATGGGGAGAATATGAAAACTCCACACAGAAAGGACCTGGGACGGCCTGGGGTTCGAACCCAGGCCCTTGCTGTGAGGAAACAGTGCTGAACCACTAGGCGTGCTTTCAAAACTCTCTCCCTTTCCCCATTACTTTGCATGCAAAAAGGCCATAAAACTGCTACTGTGGCATTTTACATCAGGGAGGAGTGATGCTGCTGTCTCTCTCAGAGCCCACACGGTCTAGACCGGTACCTGACACTAATGACGGGTTGCTGCGTAGGGTCTCCATGAAGTTGGAGAAGGAGGACAGCTCCCTCCATATTCTGCCAAGCTGTTGGGCCTCGGTGTCGTTGAGGAACAGCTCCTGGATGTCCGTGTAAAACCGGGCCAGTCTGAAACACAGAAACCAGCCGTGCGGTCTCAGAACTCGCTCAGTTCACAAACAGTTCAACTCTGAAAAACACCGGGTGGCTTTTTCCTGTGCCGGCAGTGATAAATGGCAGTGGAGGCTGCTGTGGGTCTTACATGGAGTTGTTGTAGTTGGAGACGACCCCGGGGGCCTCGCCCCTGGTGGGATATCTGAAACAGGGGTTGTTGGCATTGCAGAAGATACCCTGGATCCAGGGGAGGATCCCCGCTGAGGGCATGGCCTTGTTGGGGAAGTGACCTGGGTGGAGAAACAGCACAGGGTGCAACTTGTCAGTGATTCCACACAGGAGCTGTCAAAGTGCAATTACACACTGTGTTTGTTTCCAAGAGACGACAACAGCAGACAGGTCCTGTCAAAGTATGACAGACTAAAGAAGACGGTGACAATTAGCAGAGGTTTTGAACCTACACATTGAGTCAGTCAGTCAGTCAGTCAGCATGCCTTACATTCATGTTGTCTGTACAGCGGGTTGGCTTTCCTCAACCAAACCAGACCGATGAATAACACCACAGGCCACAGGATCTCAACCAGGAAGCGGATCTGGATGCAAACAAGTCACATGAGGTCAGACTCAAGCATGAATGTAGACGGACTGATTAAAACACACTCATCTGATTTGCACAATTCGATTCAAACGGGTGCTGTCAGCCTCCGTAAAATACAAAACAAATATGTCATGTTGACACACACGTCCCAACGGCGTCTGTACTGTGAGAGAGGGTCTAGAAGAAGATATCGTTGGGTCAGTCTGAAGTCAACAAAGCTAAGCATCTATTTGTCCGTTTTCTTTTTTTGGATCCCCCCCCTCTTTTTCTCCCCAATTGTACTTGGCCAATTACCCTACTCTTCTGAGCCGTCCCAGTTGCTGCTCCACCCCCTCTGCTGATCCGGGGAGGGCTGCAGACTACCACATGCCTCCTCCCATACATGTGGAGTCGCCAGCCGCTTCTTTTCACCTGACAGTGAGGAGTTTCACCAGGGGGACGTAGCGCACGGGAAGATCACGCTATTCCCCCCCGGTTCCCCCGCGAACAGGCGCCCCGACCGACCAGAGGAGGCGCTAGTACAGCGACCAGGATACATACCCATATCCGGCTCCCCACCCGCAGACACGGCCAGTTGTGTCTGTAGGGACGCCCGACCAAGCCGGAGGTAACACGGGGATTCGAACGGGCGATCTCCGTGTTGGTAGGCAACGGAATGGACCGCTACGCCACCCGGACGCCCCCCCCCCCCCCATTTGTCCGTTTCCTTACTGAATTCAAATAACCTCACGTGGAGATCACCACACAACATCTTAGCTGACGACTTAATTACATCACTCGGCTGACAGCAGCTAGACAAGCACACCAGCAAGGGCGGGTTGACCCCTGCTGTGTCTCTGTCTGTTCATCTGATTCATGTAAAGCACCACGGGGGTGGAGGATCCAGCAGCACAGTACAGTCCTATGACAGACAGACATGTGTTCTATACTGGATTATAAATCAGACGTTTGCCAGTCCCAGTTGAACTGTTTCTGCTTTGGTGTCTCTTGGTTGCAACAGGCTCGGCCTACAAACGTGACAGGGTGACCCCTGGATAACTGCATTTCGAAGCACATATAGAATATTTGATGCCGTTTCTTAGTGTTTTTATTCTTAATATGCATCCTGTCCCACTGTGGTCTTTCCTTAAGTGATTTGGGACTATATTTCAATTCCCCCTTGACGAAGATATTCTTTATCCCAGTGGCACTCTTAATAATCAGACGTCAAAACACAAAAACTGCACATTTTACCTGTTTAATGAACCCTAGACATTGCAGAAACACATCTTAGCTTCACTCGTATGTCACATTGGTTGTGTGTCTGATGTTCAGTTAGCTGGCGGAGCACCGTCGGTAAACAACTTCAGTGTAAGCAGGGAGAGGAGGAGTACCTTCTGTCTCTTGCGCAGAGTCCAGTTTTTCCACAGTAACAGGCGGATTTGACTGCCCGTGTTCATCGCGCTCCAGTTCAACCCCTGGAAGGGGTCATCAGATGGTGGCAAACCTGGAAACGTGGCATTCGACCAGTGTTGACCATCCAGGTGACTGCATAAAACTGTGCCTCACCCAAACCCACCAGCCACGACACACAAAACTGAGACTGTCTGTGCATGTGTTTGCGTGTGTGTGTGTGTGTGTGTGTGTGTGTGTGTGTGTGTGCATCCAAGTCCACATGCATGTTTTGGGAATGACGCCACCCGCCTACCTCGCCACACAATCACATAAACTTGTTTCAAAACGCATCAGTCCCTTTTGTAAGACGTCGAACACGGCAAAACCCGGCCCCCTAATGTCAACTGCACGCACACAACCCGCGCACGAGGCCTTCAGAGACACAATTACCCCGGACTGTGGGATTTGTTGGCAGACCGACGCAGCGCGGGGATAAACACCTGTCTTATAAACAACGAGAGAGCGGAAGAAATAAAAAGGGGACCGCGGGACCGAAACAGGAGACGAAACGCCGTCATTACGCGTCTGACTCGTCTCGCCGTCCCATTACTCAAACAGCAAATATGCACGACGGGTTTAAGACCGACAACACCGTGCAGAGGCGGTGCGGGGGAACGGGTCTAGGGCGCGCACACGCACACACACAGATACCTGCCAACACTCACTCCCCCAGCGTGAGGGTGAAAGGACAGCACGAAAACAGAAAAAACCACAGGGGGGGGGACACACGCGCACACACACACACACACACACACACACACAGGATGTAACCTGTTCACGGCACCGGTCCCCACTTCATTCCGCGACAAACGATAAAAGTTCAGAATCACGTAAACACACAGTGACACCCACCCAGAACCCTTTACATTAAGCACCGAGCAGCACCACCCACCCAGAACCCTTTACATTAAGCACCGAGCAGCACCACCCACCCAGAACCCTTTACATTAAGCACCGAGCAGCACCACCCACCCAGAACCCTTACATTAAGCACCGAGCAGCACCACCCTGGCGGCATTAAGGTGTCTCAGGAAAACTGCTGCACAGCGTCTCACCGCCGGCCCCCCCCCCCCGTGGTTTTACACCACCCACCCCCATCAGCAAAACAGCGGAACAATCCCCAAATATCGAGGGAACCCGCCTGCCCCCCGAGCCTTACCTCTAGCAGGAAGACGCAAACGTAGCCCGGCACCCAAGAGAAACAGAGGGGGGGTGGGGGGGGAGGAGAAATAACGGCGCTCGCTGAAGGCGGGAGGAAGGGCTCGCGCGACTGCCCCGCAGCCTCCGGGTCAGCGGCCCGCGCCGCTAATCTGATTGCTGTAATCTCCCGGCTCAACCTGGACGGCCGGGAAAAGACAGAGGAGCGACAACGGCCGTCTATTCCGAGGCAGGTTTACGGGAATGTTTGCTCGGGGGAAGGCGGCTTGGGCCGTGTGTCCCGTGATACGAATGTCAGCCGGTACGATTCCCGGCCTCAGGTCATTTTGATCAGCGTGCCCTTGAGCAAGGACAACGAACTTCCACCCATTTGCTCGTTCCAGAGCCTCTCGAGGGGCCCTTCACGCTATGGAAAAAATGGCTGTGTGTGCGTGCGTGTGCGCGCGTGCGCGGTGACCTTTGGGCGAAGGGAAGGATAATGGCGGCGTTTAAATGAGAGGGCTGCTCATTGAACAACGCAGGTGAGTCGCCGCTCTGACGGAGAGCGGCTGACGTAATCCTGAGCCGGGGAGACGGGTGAGGGCCTTCGCAGCGGCCCGGCGAAACCAGCTCCGACTGTGCGCTGACGGCTAACAACAGGGGTCCCCAATAGGCGGCCCGCGGGCCACGTCCGGCCCGTGACGGGCTGATTTATGGGCCGCGAGAATTTTTGGAGAAATGCCAGAAGGAATAATTTTTTTTTATTTCCCTACCAAAAAATAAAAAAACCTTTAAATTTTTTTTGGAAATAAAAAATTGTTTCTTCCTTCTGGTATTTCTGCACATTTTGTTTGGGAACACTATTCCAAACATAATTTCAGCAATCGATCCGACAAGAAATGCTACCTTGTAACTATCAATTCCACCCCGCATTTCCCCTTGTGGGCTAGTCCAGCCCCTCTCACTTGCGTATCGACACCAAAACTAACTAACGAACAACATGCTGCTGGAAATTGAGTGGCCCGTGGTTTTAAAAGTGGCCCTAAAAGTGGCCCTCTATGAAAAGTAATTGGGGACCCCTGTGGCTAACAAGCTCGCAGCTCCCGACCGTGTCGCTAACGCGGAACCCCGCGTAGCTCCGGCGCTGGGGCGGTGAACGCCGGCAAGCACAGGCAAGAAGGGAAGCCCCGGAGCCAAAACCGGCGATAACGGATCCATCGCAGTCAAAACAAAGGTGATGAGAGATTACAATTACAGCAACAAAGTTAAACCACTGGCTCGGGGGGGGTCATGAAAACTTCAGGTCACAAATCCAAAACCGGCTGACAGCCTGACAGCTTTCCAAAACAGGTTTACGACAGAGAGGAACACAATCTCCACCAGGCAGCGACGAGAGTTTGAACTACATGTTTAATTTGCAGCAAGAAGTGTTGCACGTCTTTTCCCGTGTCGTCACAATAATTTGATAGGACGAGAGAGAAGAGAAAAAAAAAACGATACCGTGACAAACACACAATACACATGAATACAAAACGTAAACAGATACATGAGGCGGACATACTGAAACAAATGTACCAATCAGAAGATTACATTTAAAAAAAAAAAAAGGCAAAAAGTGTTGAACTTCTCGTTTTAAGATGCAAAGAAGGAAGTCGTGGACCCGGACAGCGAGTCGCGCGCTCGCCCTCGCGGTCACAGTAAACTAGTTCATCTCCATGGGGGAGGGAGGGAGGGGAGGAAGGGGTGCAAAGGAATGACACGCTGATCGGGCTCTATGGTTAAACGTGTTCAGCGAGGCTTGAGAGGGCTGAAAACGAAAAAACGTCACGTGTTATTATTCGCCTGCCCGTGAGCTGCTCGCTGTCGTCAATTCAGCGACTTTTCATACCCCGTTAGTGACGTCACTCCTCAAAAGTCACTAGAGAACAAAACTTGCAACTCCCCCCCCCTCCCCAATTGTACCTGGCCAATTACCCCCACTCTTCCGAGCCGTCCCGATCGCTGCTCCACCTCCTTTGCCGATCCGGGGAGGGCTGCAGACTACCACACATGCCTCCTCCGAGGCATGTGGAGTCGCCAGCCGCTTCTTTTCACCTGACAGTGAGGAGTTTCGCCAGGGGGATGTGGCACGTGGGAGGATCACGCTATTCCCCCCCAGTTCCCCCCTGAACAGGCGCCCCGACCGACCAGAGGGGGCGCTAGTGCAGCGACCAGGACACATACCCACACCTGGCTTCCCTCCCGCAGACGCGGCCAATTGTGTCTGTAGGGACGCCCGACCAAGCCGGAGGTAACTCGGGGATTCGAACCGAAGATCCCTGTGTTGGTAGGCAACGGAATAGGCCGCCACGCCACCCGGACGCCCAAAACTAGCAACTTTTTTGTGATGTTTTGGTGAATAATTGTGTTGACGCCAGTACTATTAACAAGTGATATAGCGGTAAAAGTAAAAAGAATTTTTTTTAAAAGTATTCACCCCCACCCCCCTTTGGAAGTTTTCATGTTTTACAACATTGACTCAAAGTGAATTTAATTTGGCTTTTCTGACACTGATCAACAGCAAAAGACTTACATCTCAAAGTGAAAACACATTTCGACAAATTAATCTAAATTTATTACGGTTATTAAACACAAAGTAATTGATTGCATAAGTGCCTGCATATTTGGCAGCAATTGCAGCCTTGAGAGCCTGTGTGGATAGGTCTCTATCAGCCTTGCACATCTGGACCCTGCACCCCCCCCCCCAATTCTTCTTTGCTCTAAACTGCCCGAGCTCTGTCAGGTTGCATGGTGATCGTGAATCAAGAGCCCTTTTCAAGTCCAGCCAAATATTCTCATTTGTACTGCGGTCTGGACTCTGACTCCAGGACATTAACGTTGTTGTTTTTAAATCATTTGTGTGCAGCTTTGGCTGTATGCTTGGGGTCAGTGTCATGCTGGGAAACAAATCTCCTCACAAGTTGCAGTTCTGCTGCAGACTGCATCGGGTGTTCCTCCAGGATTTCCCTGTATTTTGCTGCATTCCTTTTACCCTCTACCTTTAGAAGCCTACCCGGGCCTCCTGCAGAAACATCCCCCGCAGCATGACGCTGCCACGCCACCACCGTGCTCCACGGTGGGGATGCTGTGCTTGCGGTTATGTGCAGTTTGCTTTATGCCACACACAGCATCTCATCTGATGGCCAAAAAGCTCAATTTTGGTCTCATCAGACCGTAGGACCTTCTTCCAGCTGACTTCTGAGTCTCCCACATGCCTTTGGGCAACTTTTAGCTGAGATTTGATGTCCCGACAGCGGCTTTCTTTTCGTCACTCTACCATACAGCTGCGACTGGTGAAGAACCCAGTCACAGCACCGTCTCCCCCGTCTCAGCCACTGAAGTCTGTACCTCCTTCAGAGGAGTCATGGGTCTGTTGGCCTCCCTCACCTGTCCCCTTCTTGCACGGTCACTCGGTTCAGCTATAAATCTGGCCAGAGTAGCCTGTCCTCAAAAACTATGTTCTTTCCATTTCTTAATAGTTGACTAAACATACTCCAAGGGAGGTTCAGTAACTGGGAAATTTCCTTGTATCCATCCCCTGACTTATGCTTTTCAATAACATTTTCATGTTTCGTCTTCACGGTGTAGTCTTTGCCGGGATACTGACTCACCAGTAACTGGATTATACTACAATCTCTTGAAACATCTTGGCTCCACACAGGTGAGCTCCATTCAACCCAAACCAACTGGCTGCACCAGTCATGATTTAGGAGAGCCACATTAAAAGAGGGCGAATACTTACACAACCAATTATTTTGTGTTTTGTACTTGTATTTGATTTCGATCACGTTGTGTAGATCTGTTTGTACTTCGACATGAAAGCCTCTCTGTTGATCCATGTTTAAAAAAAAAAAAAAAGCCAAATGAAATCCACTGTGGTTTAATGTTGTAAAAAAATAAAACATAAAAACATCCAAGGGAGGGATTACTTTTTATAGGCACTGTTGGCTATCATTCACCTTCTCCCTCCCCCTCCCCAACCGCAGCCCCTTCTGTCCCATGCAATGCAGAGGAGAAAACAGCTGGCGTGTCATCAAGCGAGCTCTTGTGATTTTTGAGGCGGCCAAGTTTCTTCCCTTACAGCCTCGTGCCTACTGAACACACTGAGCGAGGTCGTTTGTCCACCAGAGACCTCTTTCAAAGGAGGTCGTGGTTGAGATGAGCGTTTGGGTAGTGTTATGTGCAAACTGGCTGAGGGGTACTGGGAGGAGATGCTGCAATAAAGTTTCCTGACATAAAAAAAACAAAAACTCCTTCTCATGTTGTGCCAATATGCAAATAAAATGCGAAATAAAAATCAGTTGTCAGCTATCAACACAATTTGTTTTTGTTCCGCGTTTTTGTTTCTCCTCTCTTCAACAGAGTAGATCTAGCGTTCGTTTCCTCTCTGGTCCCGCCCCTCCTTGATTCTAATTGGCTGCTGGAACTTGGAGTGACATTAAACTAGTTTAAACTTTTTTTTGTTGTTGATTTTTCCTCCTTTTTCTCCCCAGTTGTACCCAGCCAATTACCCAATTTTCTGAGCCGTCCCGGTCGCTGTTCCACCCCCTCTGCCGATCCAGGGAGGGCTGCAGACTACCACATGCCTCCTCCGATACACATGGAGTTGCCAGCCGCTACTTTTCACCTGACAGTGAGGAGTTTCACCAGGGGGACGTAGCGTATGGGAGGATCACGCTATTCACCCCCAGTTCCCCCTCCTCCCCGAACAGGCGCCCCAACCAACCAACCAGAGGGGGCGCTAGTGCAGCGACCAGGACACATACCCACATGCGGTTTCCCACCTGCAGACACGGCCAATTGTGTCTGCAGGGACGCCTGACCGAGCCGGATGGCAACACGGGGATTTGAACCAGCCATCCCCGTGTTGGTAGGCAACGGAATAGACCGCCATGCCACCCAGACGCCACCAAAGTAGTTTAAACTTGGAAAGGAGGTGGCGGTCTCACACGGCTAGGCTCCAAAAAGAGATCGGGTGCCCTCATCGTGTCGAGAGCGCTCACAGCACGACCCTTCCATAGAAAACATCGCAAAACAGGCCTCCAGTGGACACACCACCAAAATCGACTGAATGCAAATTCACCAAGCCCTTAGTTGCCTGGACTCACTGGCAGTATTTCCTTGCATGTATTATACAGTGCATCCCCTCGTGATAAAAATACCCCATGTTAAAAAACACTTTGCTGGGGGGGCACAACACCATACCTTCTAAACAGAGTTTAACATTAAACGGTAACATTGGAATTTGAACCTGAATTGAGTTAAGTGCATTGTGTAGTTAAAATAAAATATTTCATGACAAATCAATTACTGTACATGTACTTAATAACTGTATAACTGAAACAACAACAAAAAGATAAGGCTTACAATCCCTCTTTACAGACGAGTCAATCCTGTGGCTGGCAAAACGTTCTTTAAAATAAAGAAACTGGCAAAGAATCTGTGACTCAAAACACTTCCGACCGAGCACGCTGGCTTCTCATTTTCACCACATGCGTGTTTCAAACCCTTGGGAGACCGACAGCTTTGACTCTGACATGTAACAGAGAATATATTAGCATATGTAACACTTTTATGGTTCATTTTCACAGGCCTAAACTCTCTCACACTGGCCTTCTCCAATTAAAAACAAACAAACAAACAAACATATATGTGTTTTCTTTGAATATACACTATGGCACAGATACACGCATACTTACAACATAAGGAAAGGTTTTTGGCTTTGTTATGTTCAGACAAAGTGGGCTTCTCTGTGTTCGAGCTCCTGTAGCCGCCGAGGACGCAGTCTTTGGTAGACGGGTTTTGCGTCGCTGGGGCTCAGGTCATCTGGACTGCTTGGGGGCGGGGACTGGGGGGGTGACAGGGTTGTGGAGGTTGAGGTTGTGACCTTAGGTTCACCAGAGCTATCTTCGGAGTCCTGTGCCTGGAGCATTGTCTGTGGGGGGCTGATGTGGGTAGGGGAGGCGGTGACTGTCTGGGTGGTGTTGGTAGGGGCCTGAGAAGAGGTTGTGTTTGTGGTGGTGGTGATGGAGGTGATGGTAGTGGTCCAACTGGGAAGTGTCCTGGCCCTGCTGCCTGTGGAGACAGGGGGCTTGTAGAAAGTTCCGGGTGGGGGCTGCAAAGTCCTAGGCTGCCTGAATGTAATTGGGAGGTTTGAGGAACAAACAAGTTCACTGACTGGGTTATTTGTGTCAGTCTCCTTTTTGGACGTCCAAACAGGTTTTACTGACACCGTATAAGGGTTGTTGGGGAAGATAGTACTAACACTACTAGTGGTAGTGATCCCAGATGGAGCAGACACCAGCGCTGATCCAGCAGTAGCCGGTGTCAAAGGTTTTACCGGTTGTAATCCGGAGCCGGCTGGTGGCAGGTTGGCAACTATCATGGCTGTCCTGGGAGTGACATCGTAGTGCTTGTACTTCCTGTCCCAAGTCCTCCTCTGCATTGCCTGCGTGTCGATGAAGGGCGTAATGAAGTAGGTGCTAACCCTGGATGAGCCACCAGGGCGAGCTTTCTCTGGCTCAACCATCTCCTGTATTGTGTCTGGGGTTGGATCCCTCCGGTTAGGGCTAGCATTAGCATCAGCATTAGCAGCGTTGCGACTATTCCTCTCGCTGACCTGGGCAGGAGTGGGCAGTCGCTCCAGGGGCATGCTGATTGGTCGAGACAGGAGCCTGGAGCGCTGTGTGCGTAGCTGCACTTTCAGGGGCTCAGAGGTGGAGGGGACATTGGGACTGGGCCGACCAAACACCAGCGTTGACCTCTGAATATCAACAGCATCAGATGCTTGGACCCCGTTGAGTCCATCCAAAGCTGAAAGCGCTCTTCTATCAGTCCCTGGCTGGACCTCCTGAACCTCATCCAGGATATGAGAGGAGGGAATCACTGATGAGTGTCGTTTATAGACTTTAGCATTCTGCAACGAAATTGCACAAGAGAAATTAATAAAGTTCTCATGAATTTCTCTCACTGTGTGTGTGTGTCCTCTGGGACGTGAAGCCCAGCTGACAACTAGAAACTATCGCTTTGGTTAATTTCTTGCATTGTATTTAGTTGAACTGAATGTTGGTGTTAAATTAAGTGGAGGAATTTTAACGGACTCTAAATATAAAATAAATATAATAGGTTGGAACTATTTTTCTCTTGTTTTCTGTTTGGAACACATACTATGCACAACACATTTCCTCTTACCTCATATTAAGCTCATATCAACTTAGCATTAGCATTTAATATCAATACTGTAGAACAATAATTGTGGAGCGAGGCCCACATTAAGGCCCAGAGCAAGGCCCAGAACTTTCCTTGGATGAAAATTTTCCCAAACATCTATAACAGAGAGAATGATCATTTCTTTGATCTTTCACAGATTCTTTCTGATAGACACTCTGGAACGTGTTCTAGAACCCATAAATCTTGAACCACCACAAACCCCCTCCTCACCTCCTTGATGTCCAACAGTGAAGTGGAGTGCCTGCTAAGCCTCTGCTCCTTCTCCTGGGGGGTGAGCCTGGGGGAGGCATGGACAGACGAGGAAAGGCCGGAGGGGGACAGGGGGGACACGTCAAAGATCATGTGGAAGTGGCGCACCAGCAGCTCCACCATCAGGGCCTGGTACGGATAGTCCACCAGGGAGGACAGCGACACCTCAGCATCCGCCTGCCTTGGCTTGATCAGAGTGGGGCCAAAGATGATGCCCAAGTTGCTGGCCGTCATCTTGTTTTCCTCCGCTTGCTCGGTCACTCTGGGTGAGCAGAGATGGACGACGGGTTTGACTCACAACAGTGTTATTTCAGGTATTAGTGATTATTAATAGCAGGGCTGTAAGTGTTCACTGAATACTAGGGCTATGGGGTTAGTTGCAGTGTACAAGTCATTTGTACTTCTTGTTTCTTCCCCTCTGCTATGAGGAAGTGCAGGTCCTGTGTCCACGTCTGTAAGTTTGTTATGCGGAAGTTCATTTTTTAGCTCAACACTGGCGACATGTGCAGACAGCAGCTGAAGGAAATTGTGAGCGAGGACTTCCCTGAAAACCATTTTAACCAGTTATGTAATTTATCACTGGCTGTTAAAAATAATTTTTTTCTTAAAATGGGAATAAAATTTGCTGAGATCATTTCACTTATTTCCAAATAAAAAACTTTTATAAGTGAAATAATATGATTTATTTCAAATGAGTATCACTTGTTTCCAAAACATCCTCAAAAAAATTAACACTAGAAAAAAGCAAAGTGAATGACTCCCCCTGTGGCAGACATTTTTTCTAACGCGTTTCAACAATAGAATGGGGTTTTTTTTGGAGGGGGGGGATTTCCCCCCCTTTTTTCCCCCCAATTGTACCTGGCCAATTATCCTACTCTTCCGAGCCATCCTGGTCGCTGCTCCACCCCCTCTGCCGATCCGGGGAGGGCTGCAGACTACCACATGCCTCCTCCGACACATGTGGAGTCACCAGCCACTTCTTTTCACCTGGCAGTGAGGAGTTTCATCAGGGGGACGTAGCACGTGGGAGGATCACGCTATTCCCTCCAGCCCCCCCCCCCCCCCCCCCCCCAAACAGGCGCCCTGACCAGAGGAGGCGCTAGTGCAGCGACCAGGATCCGGCTTCCCACCCGCAGACACAGCCAATCGTGTCTGTAGGGATGCTCAACCAAGCCAGAGGTAACGTGGGGATTCGAACCAGCGATCCTCATGCTGGTAGGCAACAGAACAGACCGCTACGCTACCCAAATGATTTTAAGACAAAATATATTTAATTGACATGATGGCAGATTTTTTTTTTTGCAGTATAGCCATGTGTATTTGTTTGACACCTACCTGTTCAGGTGAGCAATGAGGAAGCGCAGGGTCCTGTAGTGGGCCTGGGGAAGCTGCCGGAGCAGGTCTCGGATCTTGAAGATCACCCTGTTGAGCTGAATGCTGAGGCCCCCCTGCCTGTCTTCTGTCTGGGCTCTTCTGGCTGCGTCAGCCTCCTCCACCAACACTCTCTGGCACTCCTTGGCCATGCCAATATAGTCGTTGTAGTATCGATAGAGGATCAGAGGCTCTGGCAGCTGCATGCAGATTGGAAATAATGCGGTTACAATTTTTTAAAAAAATGAAGGCTCACGATAAGATGAATGGAAAAAAAAAAATCAAGTTAAGAGCACCTTTTACAAAGAATACTAATAACGCACAACTAATATATGTCTCAAATCAGTATACAATACCTAAGACTGCATTCTTCACTACAATTGTGGCTATGACAGTTAGTAAGTTAACTGCAAGGACCAGCTAAGCCACATCAGTAGTAATGACAGACTATGGAACTATGGGTAAAGAATGTAAGGTCATTATGGCTTTAATACTGTGTCTGCTATAGTGTGTACTAACTGAAAAGTTGTACTAAAGAGTAGCACATGTGAAAGTAAAAGAATACGGAAAAAAATCAACAGAAAAAAAGAGATGACTAGCTCCCCGATTACCACAAGTTGATGTGGCAACTAGAAAATGATGGATGGCCACATGTTATAATGATAATGATAATAATAATAATGATAATAATGGATTACATTCATATGGGAATCAAAAACATGAAAGGGACATGTGTTTGACCATATACATAAAACAGAAAGCTTAATTTACCTAGAAGGTGTAATGAAAAACATTTTCGGGGGGGGGGGGCACCCACCCTCTAATGTCTTAGTACCGTGTGAGGCTCACCTGTCTCAGGTAAAGCTTGAGGACATTGCTGATGTCATGAGGTGAGAGGTCAGACAGCTCCACCAGTTCCTTGCCGTTCTCGAAAGCCTGACACAGCTTCTCCACACGCGACTTGGCACCATTCACACGGTAAATACCCTGTTAGGGAAGAAGGAGGTTACTTTTCTAAATTCACAAGTTCTAGTATTTTGTAGAAGATTGGTCAGAGATCATAACATGAAGGAGCAACCAAAACATCTCTGTAACCAGTGTTGTGTTTTGACATTCATTTTCTTTACGTGGTTTGTCTTGAGGAGGACATCCAGACTGAAACATGGACTGATAGACATAATCATGTGAACTGTACACAACCTGTCTATTGGACTGTTCTTGTTTTTTTAGAGAGATTCTGCGGGCGTGGCTCTAAACTCAGTGTCAGTTTACCTTGATGTTGAGCGCTCTGCTCTCGATCTCAGAAGTGCACTTCTTGATGATGAAAGGAACTCCATCCGGGCTGTTCTTCGCAGCCTGGGCAAAGTCGATACCGAACAAATGTAGTCGGCCCTGGAGCTTCTTATGGCCACACTGGATGGCCAATGTCTCCAGACACTTCTTATGGCAAGCCAGCGAACACTGACCAGGAAGAGCGAGAAAAGACACAACACTTATACACACATCTGAGGCAATACGTTCTGAGAAAAAAAAAAGTGATGGATAGAAAGTAAATAGATGAGACATCACTTAAAAATAGGAATAGGGAGTGAACTACTCTCACAAATGCTCAACCTGTAACTTTCATTCAGTCTCAACTCAATCTTATAAACTGCTTTGGCTGCTATAATTTATTACCAATTGAGCTTCGTGAATTCACAAGCTACTGCGGCTGGCAAAGTTAATTTCATGCCCCGCTAATCTGTATTAACACCTGACTTCATTCAACCTTTCATCCATTATCCAAACCGCTTATCCTGCTCTCAGGGTCCCGGGGATGCTGGAGCCTATACCAGTAGTCATTGGGTGACAGACGGGGAGACACACTGGACAGGCCGCCAGGACATCACAGGGCCGACACACACATTCACACCTAGGGACAATTTAGTATGGCCAATTCACCTGACCTACATGTCTTTGGACTGTGGGAGGAAACCGGAGCACCCGCAGGAAACCAACACAGACACAGGGAGCACATGCAAACTCCACACAGAGGACGACCCGGGACGACCCCCAAGGTTGGACTACCCCAGGGCTCGAACCCAGGACCTTCTTGCTGTGAGGCGACTGTGCTCCCTCATGAAACTTTCTGCAGATAAATTAAGTGTGTGTGTGTGTGTGTACCTCCTCACACTCGGCACCATGGAACACCACCAGACTGTCACACTCCCTGCACTTCGACGGGGCCCGCAGCTTCCTCAGCTTGTGGGTTTGGGCAGCCTTGGACATCTGGGCATTGCGGAAAGGACCAGGAGAACTGGCCGTCTCTGTCACCATCTCTGCTAGACCTGGAAAAAAACACACACAGAGGACGTAAACAAGGACACTCACTAACTAGAGTGAAAGAACGGACCAACTAACGTACCCAGAAACAGCGGCGCCGCGCCGTAAGTAGGTATAATGTTATGAGGATTCTAAGGGCGCCAGACTAGAGGGGGTGCCAGAACGGTGCTCAAAAAATATTGAAAAGAAAAATAAATAAATCAGTTTTACAAAAAAATCAGTCATTCTTCAGAAGTGTTATTAAAATGACATAATGATTTAAAACGTACATTGAAAGGGTTTGTTTGTAAAAAAAAATTACATATATATTTATACATTTATTTCTAGTTTTTCCCCTTATCCCACCCGATTACCCAATGGCATATGGCCAGATCTTGTCGAAGACCTCTCTGATTCGTGATCCACAGGAAGGAGAGATCCACAGGAAAGAGCCCACAGGTCCAATCTGGGCTATGGTGGTATCACATTCCTTTTTGTTAAGAGCATTTCATATGTTAAGTTGTCAAATTAAGAAGACGGACCCCTTATTGGAAAAGCTGTTGATGAGGGGATTGTTGGGCAAGCTGGTAGCATGGGATGAAGGTAGAGGAAGGGGTTTGATGTTTAGAGAATTCAGGAAAATAATAAAATAATTATTTGATTAATCAAATAAATAAAGGGCGCTCAGTCATATTCTTTATAGGGGCGCAAAATCCCTGGCGGCACCCCTGACCTTATGCCCCCTGCCCAGAAAAATGCAATCTGTTAAGTTTATTGACACAATCAACTTTTCAATCAGCTAAGTTCCACCAGCTTCTGATGAAGACCTTTAATGGGTTTTGTTTTGGGGTTTTTTCCCTCTCTTTTTCTACACACTTGTATCCGGCCAATTACCCCACCCTCGAGCTGTCCCGGTCACTGCTCCACCCTCTCTGCCGATCTGGGGAGGGGTGCAGACTACCATATGCCTCTTCCCATACACGTGGAGTAGCCAGCTGCTTCTTTTCACCTGACAGTGAGGAGTTTCACCAGGGGGACGTAGCGCGTGGGAGGATCACGCTATCCCCCCCCCAGTCCCCCCTCCCCCCCGAACAGGCGCCCCGACCGACCAGAGGAGGCTAGTGCAGCAACCAGGACACACACCCACATCCGGCTTGCCACCCGCAGACACAGCCAACTGTCTTGTAGGGACGCCTGACTAAGCCGGGGGTAAAACCAGCGATCCCTGTGTTGGTAGGCAACGGACTAGACCGCTACGCTACCCAGACACCCGAAGACCTTTAATGGATCAAAACATTTCACACAGCATGTGGAATTTCCTGTATACATATTTATTCCTCCAATACCGCTTGTCTATAATAGTTTGGTGTGCACGATAAATCAGCCTATTGAAAAAATAAAAATAAATAAATGACGTGGCAGCATCAAATTTTACATATCTTCTATTCCATTATGCATGAAAATCCTTTTCCTTCCATTCAGCTAGACAGACCTACACCACAATTCACAACAGAATCAGAGAAAATTAAGCCCCTGTGAGGAACTGCTACCAGACCTGGATGATGGCAGCTGCTCACCGGAGAAACGCTTCAGAAATGTCAAAGCCCTTGTTACTGTAACTGAGCCCTGCAAACAGCAGCTCCAGCAGCATCCTTCGACGCGTACCAATAACTCCTCCAGTGACACGACCGCACACAGACCACACACCTCAACTCTTCATAACGTGAAGCAGAATTAGAGGGGAAAAAAATGGGTCAAACTGACAAGCTCGAAATCCCGATGCCTCAAAACACAATGTGAAAATAAAAATAACCCGGTCGACTGCAGGGAGAGGTCAGCATCGAGGCGGGAACTGTGAGCTGGGGACCCGTGCCAAAACCAACACCCCCCCCCCCGTGGAATCACGGAGAGTGCAAAAACATTTGATGTGAGCAGAGGCCCTCACACACAGATGTAGAAAAGCCCCGTGTGTGTGGCAGGGTGTGCAGTGCATGGCTTCCTCCACTTCCCCCTCTCACTAATGGAAACGCACAAAATGCACTCGGGAACATACAAATAATGTGTTCCGTAGTATGTAACCAAAGACACACACACACACACACACAAAACATGTGATTGCTTAGGACTGAGGTAATGCTCTCACAGACAAAAACAACCCCCCCACCCCCCCCGCCCCCCCACACACACACAAAACTCTTACCGTTGTCGGAGGGAGATGGTGGCTCTCTCTCGTCCAGGTCGTCAGCAGAGGACATGGTGCCGGTGGAAGGGGTTCGAGGCAGCCGACGTTTGAAATCGCCTTTAAGCATGAACGGAAAACCAGAATTACTATTACAAGAAGCAAAATAAATACACAGCGCATATATATATATATATATATATATATATATATGTATGGAGAGATGACAGAGATTATCAGTACAGACTTACCACATGCACGTGTAATAAGATCTGTACACAGCGCTCTAAATAACATTCAGCATTGAGTGCTGTCTAGTGATATTGTTGTTCAGCTGAAGAGAGAAGTGTAGTGAGTGAGCGGGAGCACAATGGTCCGGTGTGCAACAGAGGAAGTTGAACAAAGTAGAAGGGCTGTATCACAATAATGTCAGCATTAGATAGACGGCTACCAAAGTGTGGATTTGCAAGATATAGGATGAAGTCAGCTGACCATTTTTACTGTCACCACAATGACATTTTTTTTTGCATCGGGGTTAATCAGATTTTATTGTGTTGTGTTGTTTTGTGTTACGTCATACGTCGGTGTTAAACCTGACTTAAAACCATTTTGTCAATTCAGTTGTGACTGAGATATTGACTTTTTTTGGACTGGACTTTTTTTTGGGGGGGGGGATTTCCCCCCTTTTTCTCCCCAGTTGTACTTTTTGCCAATTACCCCACTCTTCCAAACCCCGGTCGCTGTCCCCCCCCCCCCCCTCTGCTGATCCGGGGAGGGCTGCAGACTACCACATGCCTCCTCCGATACATGTGGAGTCGCCAGCCGCTTCTTTTCACCCGACAGTGAGGAGTTTCGCCAGGGGGATGTAGCGCGTGGGAGGATCACGCTATTCCCCCCAGTTCCCCCTCCCCAGTGAGCAGGCATCCCGATCGACCAGAGGAGGCGCTAGTGCAGCGACCAGGACACACACCCACATCCGGCTTCCCACCCGCAGACGTGGCCGATTGTGTCTGTAGGGACACCCAACCAAGCCGGAGGTAACACGGGGATTCGAACCGGCAATCCCCATGTTGGCAGGCAACAGAATAGACCGCCACACCACCTGGATGCCCCAGATTGGACATTTTTATAAACAGACTGTAGTTCACCTCTTGTGTTTAACCGTGAACAGTTCTAAACAATGGAACAAAATCCTCCTACCTGGGCTGGCAGTGGGGGAGTCCATGGAGCGGGACTCACTGCTGCCTCCAGCGCTCTCCGAGTCACTGCACATCCCCCCCTGGCTGCCCTGACTACCTGAGGCCCAGGCTCGCAGCGTGGCCTGGCCTCTCAGTGCTGCGGGAGACCACAAAGACCACCAGTTACAAACGCGAAGCACAAAAACAGCAATTCAAATCTAACTGAAAGGCAGGTAACAATTCTGTCAGTTAAACTGTCAGTGACATTTTCCGTTGTTTTGAAAGCAGAAAAAAAAAAAACAACAACCGAGGAACAGCTCAAAATAGTTTACTTTGTGAAACTTTGATGAGTCAAAGACACAGGGTAAGTCCCCATCAGATGTGTAAAGGCCGGGTTGCAGGCTAATTTTGTGCACGCACGCACACGCACACACACACACACACAACACCCGTGCTATCAACAGCACATACCAGGCATGTAGACTGGTTAAGGGTGAAAAGGGTGAGAAGGATGTGTGAGAAGAGAAAAACACAGAAGCGGGTCCAGGCGTAAGCTCCCCTGGAGTTTTTTTTTTAGTTTTATATATATATATATATATATATATATATATATATATATATATAAGCTGCTAAATGCTCATTTCTGTTGTCTTTTGCCTGGTGAAGGTCACAAGCTAACAGAATTACAAGATTGAGCAAAATAAAGTAGAAAGTATTAATTTATTAAGTACCTTTACATATGATATGCTCACATTTACAAAGGGTAGTCCCCCCCCCCTTTCTCCCCAGTTGTATCTGGCCAATTACCCCACTCTTCCAAGCCGTCCCGGTCACTGCTCCACCCCCTCTGCCAATCCGGGGAGGGCTGCAGACTACCACATGCCTCCTCCGATACATGTGGAGTCGCCAGCCGCTTCTTTTCACCTGACAGTGAGGAGTTTCGCCAGGGGGACGTAGCGCGTGGGAGGATCACGCTGTCCCCCCCCCGAACAGGCCCCCTGACCGACCAGAGGAGGCGCTAGTGCAGCGACCAGGACACATACCCACATCCGGCTTCCCACCCGTAGACACGGCCAGTTGTGTCTGTAGGGATGCCCGACTAAGACGGAGGCAACACGGGGATTCGAACTACCGCTCCCCGTGTTGGTAGGCAACGGAATAGGCCGCCACGCCACCCGGACGCCCACAACTATTTTCAAAATTGTTACTCTCCTTATCTACGCTATGCCAGAAACCATGTTAAACTGTGAGAAGAAAAATGACAAGTGTGAGTATGAAAGAGCATCCTATGCTTTAGGTCTGGTGTGGACAGGGCTAGAGGAGTCCATCCTTATTTTTCCTTCTTGGCCTGGACCAGTGTCTCAAGGGCCCACTTTCACTGTTTTGCCATATGCCTCAGCCTTGCCCTCTTCTCCTCTTCAGCCATCTGCCTCTCTCTCTCTCTCTCTCGAGCACTGCCAGATGGTTGGCAGCCATACTTGCTCTGCTGCCATCACTTCTCCGTGGACATTTGTGAGTGGTTCTTGCTGACCGGATGTTCTTCGAGTGTGCGGTCCACCTCCCCCGTACCTGACATCCCCCCTGAACAATGTTATCCAGCTTGCAAACAATTACTGCTTCCTCCAATCTAATGTCGTACCTCAGACTTTCTAACTCGTAGGTGTTTTTCGGTGTTCAGCTGACACCTTCTCTGTAGTTTCGCAGCGGGCACGCGCCACTTTGGCAACTTCATTCTGGCTTTTTCCGAAAACAACACAGCACGACACAGACCGGTGGTTCTGGGCTTGCGCTTTGCTGTGACTGGCGAATTGATTGGCTGCTGCCTTTTGTGGACAGTCAATACACGTGCATCCAAACACGCATCCACAGCATCAGATGTTCATGCCATCGTCTTTCTATGGAAGGTGCTTTGAGTAGCCAGGCTCTCAACCCCCCCCCCCCCCTCGCCCCAAATTACCAATTATTTCTTCTTCTTTTTTTAAAATAAATTTATTTCTAGTTTTTCCCCTTATCCCACCCAATTAACCCAATGGCATATGGCCGGAACTCTTGTCGAATAACTCCCCTGGCTCACGTTTCCACAGGAAGGGGATCGTCGTAACACCAGCTTCCTTCAAACTCGTGTCGGCTGCTCTCGCTATTTTACACGATGAAGCCTCGCATGGATTGCATCACCTTCAGGCCGCGAAGGAGACGTAGGGAGAATGCTTTCAGTTGCTTGGCTGCAGGCGCCTGGATGGGCCAGAGGGGTCGCTGGAGAACGACGAGTCCCCGAACACTACACCGATCTACACCCACTATCCCTCAGGTAAGGGTGGCTTAATGAATGCCTTACCCCGTGTACCGATTATTTCTCGAAGGATCTGCATGAATCATATAGGTGACCTATTCTGGATTCAAAACGGCGAATTTCGCCACAAGTTGACAATTTTTGGGCTTAACCAGTTTCCACAACACGGTACAGCCATTTAACTCACCTTACGATCATTAATAAATAATGCTAAAGTTCAGAGTACCAAATATGTCTTACTCTGTCTGTCTTCTCTCTCTGTCTACCACAGGCCTACTTTACCTACTAAGTACTTCCTTCCTTTTTTACCTTTTTAAATTTTTGTACAACCAAACATTTCATAAAGTAGTTATAGCTTTTTTTTTTAAAGCTGCTATCAAGAGTTTTGGATTTTTGTTGACTCTGCAAGCCCCTGTGGACTAAAGTGGTAGTGTTTTGCAGACGAAGGACTTAATTTTGCCCAAGTGTTGCCTGTTGTCGCAAGGATCTACACTCTTCCTCTGGTTGCTTGTATGAGAGTGTGAGAGATGTAGTAGTATTTTGGAAAAACAGGTATTTGCGAAACATACAGCGATGGGGTGGCATCTCTGATTGTGGCTATGTATCCTGTCTGTGTACCGGTCAGACAGAGGCATCAGAATTAAATCGAGATTGATAAATAATCAGTGGAAAAACTCCTTGTAGCATCTTTAAGACTTAATCTTCCAGTTTACAACGAACTATAGTGACGGTGAAAATATTGGCGAACCTCAATTGTTTTAAATTTTGAGATTTTTCATCTCAGCTGAACTGCGCATGGATGTTTTGCATGGATGTTTTGCATGAGTGTGTGCACCTTGTATGTCTGTAGTGCTGTTGGACATCTCCTCACCATTCTTCCCAGGCTGGGAGTGGAGCGGACTGTCCACCTCGTCTCCGCTCAGCACGTCATAGGAAGTGACGGACCCCTGCGACAAATTACCATGAGAGGAGTGGGTGCTGCCGACCGACCTTTTGTTGAATACAAACCTGAGGACACAGACAAAAGTGAATGGGTTCATTACGAGAAAACAGTTCAGTACAAGAAAACATATCAGAATCACAATCAGGCCATGTAGGTTCGCACAAACATGGAATTTGACTCCAGTTTCGTGGCTCTCTCAGTGTATGTAGCATAGAATAACAACACAACACAACAATCTTCAGCTATCCATCCATCCATCCATTATCCAAGCCACTAATCCAAATTCAGGGTCGCGGGATCCTGGAGCCTATCCCAGCAGTCATTGGGCGGCAGGCGGGGAGACACCCTGGACAGGCCGCCAGACCATTACAGGGCCAACACTTTCACACCTAGGGACGATTTAGTGCGGCCGATTCACCTGACCTACATGTCTTTGGACTGTGGGAGGAAACCGGAGCACCCGGAGGAAACCCACGCAGACACGGGGAGAACATGCAAACTCCACACAGAGGACGACCCGAGATGACCCCCAAGGGTTGGACAACCCCGGGGTTGGAACCCAGGACCTTTTTGCTGTGAGGCGACTGCGCTAACCACTGCGCCACCGTGCCGCTATATATACACATATATACAATATGACTTAAGTCTGGGAAAGGCTGCCTTTCAAAAATAACGTCCGCTCAATGTGAACAATGGAGCGGGTCGAGTCTTCTCCTAAAACTGTTCATTAAAGAGAGACTGACATGCCCTTTCTGAACACATTTTTTAACATTGGGAGTTCAAATCATAACCGAAAATAGGTGTGGTTTTATGAATTCAAAGCTATTGGCTACTGTCTTCCTGGGTGTTTGCAGGGGTGGGGCTCGGTACCACTCGTCACTTGCCGTAGAAAAAAATGGTGGTAGGCCTATGGCACGGCAGTGCAATACAACTTGGCGAATAATATGTTCGATGATGCAAATAACTGTTAGATAGATAGGCAGACAGATAGATATATAGATATAGCAATACGTCGTAGCAAGATCGATAATAAAGTCTCAGCAAAATAGCACAAACTCGAGCCAAGTAGCTAGCAGGGGGGGGGGGGTGAAAGGACGGCTTCTCCGTGGTTTTATAGCATCTCGCTACGGACACACCCTTATATGCAAATTGACTGGTGTCTACGTATCCACCGGCACAATTTGTCATTGGACACCATCTACAGTCAATCACAGATCTCTCTTGAGTGGCCGCAAACGCGCTGTTTTGGCCACTGAATTTCTCCGTGGTCACATTCCAACTCGGAACATAGCCTGTCAATAGGAGTGTTCAGATTTTGATGTCAGTATCACTTTAAAATTAAAAGGACTACATAAAAGTACTAATGTGCTACCAAGCTACATAAGCTCAGTACTGCTTTTACCCCAAAATAATAGTACTACATACTTCTCTAAACAACCCGATTATTTCCATTCATAATCAAACAAAATGTATCTTGCGTCAACGTGAATATACATGATTCATGCTGAATATCCCAGATCCAGTATGACATCAGCACCCACCTTCCACAGGGAAAACACTACAACGCCACGCCGTGCCAACAAACCCACTATGAAACAATGCCCTTCTGAGCCCATATGTGTTGATGCCATTCTCCACTGGTAGTGTGTGTGTGTGTGTGTAGTGTGTGTGTGTGTGGTATGCTGATATTTGACCCTGCTTTCATAGTGTGAGCCAGAGTGTGTAGGATAGCGCAAAACCAGAGCCAAAATCTCACGCTCGCAATCTCCCCTGCTGCATTCAGCCTACGCCACAGATATTTCCTGAGGAAGGGCAGCGAATTCAACACGCATTCTCTCTCTCTTACTCTTTTTCTCTCTCTATCTCTCTCTCGGCTCAAGTCGCTCATTCCCTTTCCAACCAGCCTTTTTGACACATTGTTACCCAAAACAAGAACTAGGCACAACTTAAAAACTTGAGGAATCAAGACTTCTGAAGGGCAGTAGTCACTTGGCCAAAGTCATTTTGAAACATCCTTTACAAAAACTGAAAGCTGACCCTGTAAAAGCCTGAAAAGCCAACTGCACCTAAACAAACACATGATTTCATCTGCGGTTTTGGCAAAATGACACACTATTGTTTCTGAGTTATGGGCTACGGTTATAGTTATAATAAACTATACTGTTTCTTCTACGTGTTTGTCAACAAAGTGTCCTGAATTACGGCTGCTTGAGGAAACGCCCGGCCCAGTAGTGAGTATAATGTCTCTTAAATTCAGCAAACCCCAACTGCAACAGAATTAAAGCAATCAGATTACAGAAGATGACTGCAGAAGAGCCGTCGCCCCGAGCCAAACAGCTAGGGTTTCACCTCCGGACGCCTATTTGACCGTCCTTTGTTTTCAACTGAGACGAACATCTGTCCAAAAAAAATACAGCCTCGTCAATATCACAACCCACTGAGTAATAACGCAACCAATTCAAGTTTCTGTATTCGCCGCCTTCAAAATGGCGGGAAAGAGCCCGCGGACGGTCGTACCTAAGGTTGTCAGAGGAGATGGAGTCCGAGTGTATGCGCTCTTTAGGCAGGTCTTTGGGCAGGTTGCGGACAAACTCGGCGTAGCGTTCGCCTGGCTCGTACAGCTTGGCGCTCTCACTCAGCGCCTGGTAGTGGGCAGGGAGGGACAAGGTCTGGGCTTGCTGCATCTGAAACCAGTTCACCGTCACCTGGAAGGAAGGGGAAGATTGGTAGATCAGTGTGTAGGACAGATTAAGAGAGCGAGTGAGCGAACGAGTGACCGAAGGAATAGAAATTGGTGAGAGGATAGGAAGATAAAAAAACAGACAAACAATAAACCACAAAACAACACAACTATCAATATCCCTTGGTTCAGTCCAGCAAAGCCCAGTCCTTTAAAGACTTCATCCTGTTAGCAAGACGCCAACATGGCTGGGGTTTAATTCCTTCTGTGGGGGCATCCGGGTAGCGTAGCGGTCTATATCATTGCCTACCAACACAGAGATCGCCGGTTCGAATCCCCGTGTTACCTCCGGCTTGGTCGGGCGTCGCTACAGACACAATTGGCTGTGTCTGTGAGGTGGGAAGCCGGATGTGGGTATGTGTCCTGATTGCTGCACTAGCGCCTACTCTAGTCGGTCGGGCACCTGCTCGGGGGGGGAGGGGGAACTGAGGGGAATAGTGTGATCCTCCCACGCGCTACATCCCCCGGCAAAACTCCTCACTGTCAGATGAAAAGAAGCGGCTGGCGACTCCACATGTATCAGAGGAGGCATGTGATAGTCTGCAACCCTCCCCGGATCGGCAGAGGGGGTGGAGCAGCGACCGGGACGGCTCGGAAGGGTGGGGTAATTGGCTGGATAACATTGGGGAGAAAATAAATAAATAAATAAAATTATTCCTTCTGTGGGCCACAAGTGCTAAAAATGAGTGTTAATGTTCTACGTCATTGCACTCGTTTTTATTATAGGGTAGATTGACAACAGCACCCATAAGATGTGTCCTCGGGGAGCGTGTCAACCATTAGAATGATTTCAAATAAATCCATCAGAACCAAATGTTAATAAAATCTAAACTACCATAAAATATGCAGCAAAATATGTAATTTAAGGAGTCGCTTCAGCCAAGAGCACTCAAAATACGAGAAGACGGTCATTAAGCCATGGTGGAATCTGGCGCCTGAGTGTCCAGCTGAACCTTTAACCTCATGTGAACCGGTGCATAGCTTGAGAGCCTCCAATCAGCCCTTCTTGTTGTTTCTATGTCCAGGATACAGTCAACCCTACCGTTGCCATCAGGGCTTCTAGACTGAAAAGGCCGACCCAAGGAGCTCAGGTTCCTTTCTCCCATTATTTAAATCTCTCCGGGAAAACTCATCGTTCTAAATTTCATTTTTTAGCTTTTTTTTCCAGCAAGTCCTTCAGCCTTTTATCCTTTTTTTTTAAAAACTTTTCTGTTCTTTTAAAGCTGCTTTTTAAAGGTAGAACAAGTAGGATTTGTCGGTTGCTGTTTGTAAACACAATATTAAAAGTTGGCCCCCCCTCGCCGGCTCAACGACACCAGAAGCGCAACCCCCCCGACTTGAACACATCCCAGTGTACAGGCCAAACTCTGTGTCGCTCTTCATCCCTATCCTCTCCTTCAGTGCTCGCCACCAGGTGAACACCAACCCCAGATTCACTCTCGTTTTGGAACGAGCTTTGTCTGCTTGGCGTTTCGCCTCGCCATATTCGCGTCTTTTCGGCGCTGTGTCTGCCATTGTCGTAGCTTCCTCTTGGACTCGTGCTTACGATCTCGATCTGGCACCTGGTCACTACGTTTTTATAGAGTCCCGCTACCCAAAGATTCATCCCCAGAAACGTCCCGTGCACAGCAAAACAAGAAAATACAGGCAGAGGACAGGGTCTCCGCAGATACAGACACCGCCACACACATCTTGTGGGTCATAAGTGATGATTGAGAGAGATTATTTTTGTGCTAGTCTATACGTTGATCTTTACTCGCTCTACCTTTAAACTGTTTTTGAAAGGTATTACAGCAGTAACTACAAACTTTCCTCTCCCAGCAGAAGCATGAGCAAGCTGTTTAGATCCTGCAAGCCTACTCACAGCTTTGAGTGTGAGGTCACACTGGAACACCAGCTCTCGGATATGGGTGAGTATGGTGCTCTTGGCGTCGGCCAGGTCCATTTTCCTGGCGCTTGCATCAGCTACACAGCTTCGGTACTGGTCCTGGGCTTCTTCCGCCTGACCAAAGCGACGGATGAATAGGAAGGAAAGAGAAGGGTAAAAGGGTGAGTCAAAGGAAGACAGAGGGGAAAATCCGCACATGAATTGAATTCAAATCTAGATCTCTATATGTACAGAATACACGTAACGGAGGGTTGTCTTGCTAATATTGGAGACATGCTGGCATCATAACAAAATCTCACATGTTATACTGACTCTCAACCATGACAGAACATTCTTACAGTGCGCTGGAACTATTTAAGCATAGTGTGAATATGACGCCCATTTCATAAACAGGAACACAAAAGAAAAATGAAAATAGTAACCTCCAGTCAGAAATGAAGGGGGGCTGTGGTCACAACCCCCCCCCCGAGCGATTTACCTGAAATGAAGAGTGAGTAAAGGACACAAAACAAGACCCATTTTGCCCATGCTGAAGCTTTACGTGCTGGAGTCAAACAGCGTTTGCAAATAATTCTTAGACTCTGTTTTCATCTATTAGTAAAAAACCCCCCAAAAGTCCATTTGTGTGGTGTCTTTCCAGAGCTCTGGGGCATTTTGCAGAGCAAAGGAGCAGAGCAGTTCACTTGCAGCATTAGAAGACAAGTGGGCCAATTCAGCACACAGTTCTGTCATGAAGATGTTACCTGACAGAGTCTTAATCATGTTGGACTAGCAAAGCCAGTCCATCTAGTCCTGTTAGTTAAAAAAAAATCTATTATTAAGTTAATTTATTTGCCCCAGGTATGAGGGCATCCTGCTGTCTTTCCCCCCTACCTTCTGCAGGGCCTCCTCCTCCAGCCTCTTCTTCTTCTCCAGCTGTTTGTTCCCAGCATTAGGCTGCTCCTCCTGGGAGCGGCTGGTGGACGAGTGGGCCTTCTGGTACTCCTCTCTCCGCTGGGCCTGCAGCGCTCGCGCCTTGCGCAAACTGACATCCGCCTCGTGCTGCAGAAACCACAGGATTTAGCTACAGGCACCCGCGGTGATGTAAATGTGACGCAGGTGTGCGGCGGCTCTTACGAACACAAACAGATAAGGCTTTGTGGCTCATGAGCACTGCCGATACTCTGAGGCTGTGTGATCTGCACATGATTGAACCTGCTGCATGAAACCAGACATTACTGAAAAGGGGAAATAAATTTAAGCAAAATCCCCCCTCAAAAAAGATACAAAAAAAATATTTATACATACAAAACATGCTATCAATATATACAATGATCCTAAAGATGTTAAGATTCCTCCATGTTTTTTTCCATACGAGTAAACAAATCTTATTGCCAGTTTGTGGATTTTTTTTCTTTGCTTTCCTCCCTTGTTTGCCATCATTGCCTTGCCAGCTCAGCTGTCCTATGGGTTTCACATGAGCAACTGACCACATCAAATTCCTTAAGTAAACTTACTTGACTAAAAAACAGATTCAGACCTGATTCTGGTTCACATCCCAATTTTTTTTTTTCAACAAGACCTGTTGCCCCTCTCCAGCGCAGCGTAAGCTACGAAACAGTAGTTGGCAGAGATCCAGTGTCTTGCTGAAAACGACTTCCACAGGGTAAACGCTTAATGCCGCAGAAGCTCCATCCAGTGTTGTAACACTTGAGTCCAGGACTCAGACTCGAGTCCGACACAAGTCCTGATTTTCAGGACTCGCAACTTGACTTGGACTTGAGCACCGATGACTCGGACTTGGACTCGAACTCAAACACTGGGGACTCAAGACTTGACTCAGACTCGAGGTTTAGTGACTCGACTACAACACTGGTGTGTGTGCACATGCTTGCGAGTGCATTTGTTTGGCTATTGTGTCACAAAGTAAATAAACTCCCTTTGAAATGGTGACAGCTGTGTCATTTCTGTTTCATGTAGACCTTTATCATTTGTATGTCAGCTTTTTTACAGTGCCAGAGTGGAGCGCTGGAGCCCACCTTGGAACTCGACTCAGACTCAACGTTGATGACTCGGACTCAGGTAATGGGGATTTGACTCGGACTCTTCTTTGGGGACTCGGACTCGAACACTGGGGACTCGAGACTCGAGGTTTAGTGACTCAACTACAACACTGGCTCCATTCCTGCTGAGCCTTCGTACTCACTACGCAATCACTGTGAATCATTGGTAGCCCGTAACAACGTCAGCAACGCTCCTTAGTCAAATGCTAACCAGGACAAAGGGATCGGTACTACGGGCAGCACACAGCTAGCTTTTGTGTATGTACGGTGGGATTCACAAGTACCATTTTCTTTTGCTCCCTTTGCCACTGCTCCTTGATCTCCTTCCTCAGCTTGTCCAGTTCAGTCCTGCGGGCCTGCAGGGGCTAAGAAAAAGAAGGACCGTCAACGCTGATGAACTAAAATGGTAACCAGAGTCCAAGCTGGGTTTAGAAAGGGTGCGAGCACGATTCTTCTTAAAAGCTTTCATTACAAAAGTAACATGTAAAAAAAAGTAAAAAGTAAATTCTTACCTGTATGAATTTATTGGTTTGGAGAGCCATGGCCGTCTGAATAACCAGCTGGCTGTATTCAATGTCGTTCTTGAACGCGGAGACGTAGATGTCACTAAACGGCATGTAGTCCTTCGACAAATGTGTAAAAATGAAATCGGCGTTATACATTTCCACAAGAATATTTGTCGTTATACAGACCTGGACTAAGATTTCTGGGATAGCTAAACTGTCCATGTTCATCATAAAGGCTTAACAATTACCTGCTGACTCGCTAGGGCCTTTGCTGACTCGGCCATTTTGGCATGACCTTTAGCGTACTCCATATCTGAAAGAAGAGTTGGACATAATGACATGTATTTAAATGGGTAGGAGGAGTGGATATTAGCAATGTGTCAGTTGCATCTGTCAAATAGAGATTTCTATATCAAATATTTATTCTTATAATTCAATTCTGGAAATATAGCAGCAAATCAAACTTTTATACTCAATTAAGTGTAAGCTTGGTTGGTCTATTCTAATTAATACTGAAATAATTATATTATATATATCCATTCATTATCCCAACCGCTTATCCTGCTGTCAGGGTTGCGAGGATGCTGGAGCCTATCCCAGCAGTCACTGGGCGGCAGGTGGGGGGACACCCTGGACAGGCCACCGGGCCAACACAGGGCTCTATATATATATATACTATATAGTTTTTAAATGTATTTATTTGGGGCACCTGGAGGAAAATTGACTGACAGAAAACTCCTCGTTTTTGTTTTAACCTCCATGAAGTACGAGGTCGGCAAAGTTTAGAGAGAGCCTGATTCAACAACGTTTTGGATCACAAAGAAACATTAAATTCTCATTCAAACAACTATGTAGCATGCCAGGCAGGTTAAAATAAACAGAAAGCTATTCAGGCATTAGTACACTGTCCGCAGTCTGAATTCCTCACCCATGGCCAATCGTTTCTCCATCCAGGCGAGAAGGTCTTTGGCATACTTGGACCAGGCCTTGGCATACAGCAGCGCAGATTCCACTCCGCCATCATTCTTCAGCAGGCACAGGTCCACCTCCTCCTCCCGCGACAGCGCCACCTCTACGCCGGGGGAGTCGGCACACGAGGCGGAGATGAAAGAGTGCAGCACTGAATTAGCTTTCACAACATGCATCGTCAGAAGCATGATTACTGCACAGATTACTTGAGGTGGTTGGTGAAATCAACTGTGCCAAATGTGCCCAGTTTTCCGATGACTTTAGTTTCACTTCCATTGTCTCCATGTGCATATTTGCGGGTAAAAAATAAACTAGCAGGAAGAGCAAAAGACGCTGAGAGTCTGTGAGGATATGAAAGTGCTCCGAGTTCTGTAAAACCGCCCCAGCAATTTTCTTAACTAATCAAACCCTCTTGCTCCATAGCACTGAGGACTCAGATACTTACAACACGCCACGAGGAAGTGGCTCGAGGGCAGTGACATCATTAGCCCAAGGACTATGGCTCTATTCTTTGAGCGCGGCAATGTCATTAAACCCTCTCATAACTGCTCTGACATGCACCTCTCGCAGATGCCCACCATCTGATTCCTCACGAACCCCATGTGTTTCCCATCCCACACGGAACTACTCCTAAACAGGCAAGGAATGTCAGACACGTGTGATGGAGAAGGGGAAAGAGCAGCCCACAGCTTGTATGAAAAAAAAGTAGCAGAACTAACAGGAGTTTGATATATAGCGCCTCTGGGTGGGTCTACCTCAGGCATTCAAGAAGGCCAGAGCCTATATCATTTAGCTTTCCTCGTGGGCTGACACTCTGGGCCAGGGCAATATACAAACCATTAAATGCTTTGTTAAGCAGCTATAAACAACCATAACATTTCTCTACGGACGCGTTTTAACACCTGCGTTGCTCGGGGGCAAAGCACTTACCCACAAGGTCACTTTTCTCTGAGGCATATCTTCCAGGATCCACAGAGAGATTGTCAAAAGACTGTGAAAAGGGTGACAATAAATATATGTCAGCGGGGTTTGCAAAGGGTGTTTTTTTCAAACACGTACTCAGAGTTAGACATCAGAGGACACTGTGCATTATGTTTTCTTTTCAACTGCCCGCTAAGTAGAGAAAGCAGATCTTCTGAGGCTTTTTTAAAGTACAGGCTTTGAAAAATCACCCCTTTTAACAGCCCCCTCCAAATACCACCCCTCTGAACCCTGCGATGTTTGAAAGGCAGCACTTTGAAGAAAAAGCAATCCTGCCGAGGGGAAGGAAGAAAGCCGTAAGATGGTGTCTCACCCTGCTTCTCCTGGTCTGGGGGATCCCCAACCCTGAGCCGCTGTCCACATCTCCCATAAGGAAGTCAGAAACTCTAGAGTGGTGAAAAATATACAGTCAGGTCCAGGAAATATTTGGGCAGGGACACAATTTTCATCATTTTGGCTCTTTACGCCACCACAGTGGATTTGAAATGGAACAATCAAGATGCTCTTTAAAGTTAGACTCTCAGCTTTCATTTAAGGGTTTTGTCAAAAATACTGAACCGTGCAGGAAATTACAATCCAAATTATAGGGGCTCAAAAGTAATTAGAAAAACTAACGTAATCACAAATTCAATCGCCATTTTTAACACTTGGTTGCAAACCATTTGCAGTCAATGACTGCCCGAAATCTGGAACCCATAGACACCGCCAGATACTGGGTTTGTTCCCTGGTCTGCTAGGCTTTTACTGCAGCTGTCTTCAGTTCCCGTTTGTTCTTGGGGCATTTTGCCTTCAGTTTGGCATTCAGCAAGTGAAATGTATGCTCAGTTGGATTCAGGTCAGGTGATGAACTTGGCAATGCAGAACATTCCACTTCTTTGCCTTGAAAAAGTCTTGGGTTGCTTTCGCAGTATGCTTCGGGTCACTGTCCATCTGCACTGTGAAGCGCCGTCCAAATGAGTTTTGACACATTTGGCCATAACGGAGCAGATAATATGGCTCAACACACTTCAGAACTCATCCTGCTGCTTTTGTTAGCCGTCACATCATCAATAAATACAAGGAAATCAGTTCCATTGGCAGCCATACATGCCCACGCCATAATCCTACCTCCACCATGCTTCACAGATGAGGTGGTGTACTTCATGAGCAGTTCCTTCCCTTCTCCTCCCATTATTCTGGTACGAGTTGATTTCTGTCTCATCTGTCCATAGGATGTTGTTCCAGAGCTGTACACCCTTTTTATCCCCGCCAGGTGGATAGCCTGGAGGGGATTATGTGTGTGTCTCTGTGTGTGCGTGCATGCGTGTGTGTGTGTGTGTGTGACCTCCAACGGCTAATCTCGCAAACTACTGAACCCATCAGCCTAATATTTTCTGTGCAGTTATGTTGCGGTGATTCAAAATCTTCGACAACATTTGTTCTCTCAGTCGCCGCTCCCTCTCTTAATTCACTCTCCAGCTCGCTCGAGCAACACTGTGCTCTGTCATTGCTTGAGCTAAGTCAACTGTGTGCTTGCGCGACTCACATCTATGGTTGACTCGGATCGGGCAGCGACGTGATCAAAATTTATTAACAAGAATTTTGATAATCCAAAACATGCAGAAGTTATAGAGGAAAAAAACGTCCTCTAGGTTGCAGTCAAAAGAGAAGTGTTGCATATTCTTGAGGCTGCCTGATCGGAGTCAACCATAGGTACGGGTCACGCATGCTCTAGTTTACCCAGCTTTATCATTTTATGACAATAAAGACAGGGTTAGGGGCAGATCAAAATGGTTGCATAGCAAACCCCCCCGCCCCCGTTTTTCTCTCTAGTTGTATCTGGCCAATATACCACTCTTCCTGACAGTGAGGAGTTTCACCAGGGGGACGTAGTGCGTGGGAGGATCACGCTATTCCCCCAGCCCCCCCCGAACAGGCGCCTCGACCGACCAAAGGAGGCACTAGTGCAGTGACTAGGACACGTACACATTTCTGCCTTCCCACCCGCTGACACAGCCAATTGTGTCTGCAAGAACGCCCAACTAAGCCGGAGGCAACATGGGGATTCGAACCGACGAGTCCCGTGCTGGCAGGCAACGGAATAGACCGCTACGCCACCCGGACGCCCACAAACCTTTTCTTTTTGGAAAATACAAGTTCATATTAGACTTTGTCACATTTGTGCGACGGTCTGCCTAGGAGGCTACACATCCACAGACTGACAGGCAAAATGTTTTTATTAGCTAGATTTTTTTAACTTGAGCACTGCATATTAACAACTTTATTTCCCCCCCCACATTTCCCCATTCAACTTGGGCACTGCGCAAAAGTCTTATAATGGCAGGAAAAACACTGGTTTTTCTGTCCATGTGTGCATATATCTGCCCGCTGCTAATCTCTCATACTACTGGGTCTGTCAGCCTAATAATTACGGTGCACAGTTATGACTGTATGATCAAGGACCTCTCATGGCTGCAGTGATTCAAAACCTTGGAAAAACCTGCAATTGAGTGCTAACTCCTCAGCTGGATTTCGCCTAAGTCCAAGCACCAGAGAAGGGGAGAGCCGCACTCTACTGAGTGCGCTCATCTGGTTTAGATGTTTTTTGGCAAACTCTTATCTGGTCTTCCTGTTTTCGAGGCTTACCAATGATTTAGCTCTCGTGGTGGTAAACACTCTGTATTTATTCTGGTGAAGTCTTCTCTTGATTGTTGACTTGGATGCCGATACCCCAACCTCCTGGAGAGTGTTCTTGATCTGGCCAACTGTTGTGAAGGGTTTTGTTTTTTTATCCAGCAGGGAGAAAATTCCTCTGTCATCCACCACAGTTTTTTCCCGTGATCTTCTGGACCTTTTGGTGCTCCCGAGCTCACCAGTTCATTCCTTCTTTTTAAGAGTGTACCAAATAGTTGATTTGGCCCGGCCTAATGTTTTTGCTGTCTCTCTGACAGGTTTGTTTTGGTTTTTCGGCCTCGTGATGGCTTGCTTCACTGGCGGTGACAGTTCTTTGGACTTCATATTGCGAGTTAACAGCAACAGATTCCAAGTGCAAACGCAACATCTGAAATCAACTCTAGACCTTTTACCTGCTTAATTTTACATGAAATAGCGAGGGAATAACACACACCTGGCCATGGAACAGCTGAGCAGCCAATTGTCCAATTATTTTTGGTCCCTTAAAAAAAAGGGGGGGGGCACACCGTTCACCCGATTTGGATGTAAATATCCTCAAATTAAAAGTCTGCACTTTGAGCTCATATTCATCGTTTCATTTCAACTCCAATATGCTGTGGTTGACAGTTAAAACAACAATAACTTTGTTGATGTCCAAATATTTATGGACCTGGCTATGTTTGTCAGATGTATTTTTTAACTCGAGAGCAACTCTCCTATCCAAAACTGATCATTAAAGAAAGGATTGAAGATAGAACTCCAGTGCTTTCCTTTTACTGACAAGCAGAAATACACGTTTTATTATTTTTCATCAAGAAGGTAAACACTATAAAACAATAATGTTAAGTTAAACTTCTACTGGCATAAATCAAGTGTTCTCTGCTTGCTTTTTAACAAAAGCCCATAAAAACAAGCGACGATGAAAAAGATAAACAAATGTTGTACTCACACATTGCCGAATGTGAATGCCAAAGTGTCAATGGACGCATATATCTCGCCAAATGTAGCCGTTTTGTATTCTGGACTCACTTCCTTGAAGTTAACGGCTGTGGAGGGTGATAAACCACATGAGAACTTGAGGGAGGAAAAAAAAAAAAGTACAGTTGCACTCACAGTACATTTTTTATGTTAAGTATTCAACGAAGGTATTCAAGAAACTCCGCTGCTGGACAATGAGCCCTGGCATCCTGTAACGACAACATGTTAAGGGCAGAATACATGAACGAATGAAATGCAAACGAGCTGCTAAGAAAACCTGATATCGGAGGAAGAGTTGATGATATGCAACAAGTTGATTCTTTAAACAGACCCTCTCCAGGTCATTATCGATTTTTTAAAAAGCTGACTATTCCTGCACCCACGAAAAGGCGAAACCGCGCTTCAACTAGTTTTCTGCATATCGATTTAGTTTTACAAGAGGCAAAAGTTACCTCAAAGACAGCACACGCCCCTCACTGTCGGAGAAGTTTAACATTCTTTGAAATTACAAAGGTTTAAAAACTTATAATAATACGCAACTTAGCAGCCACCCAAACTAACACTGACAACAGAAAAAAGGGGAAGTAGTGTAAAAGCACTGACAGCGACATCCATCGTGCCTTTCTTCACGACCAAAAATGTATTCTGGAAGATCTGAACAGGCCCGAGGGAGTGTTCAATAACATATCCTCCTGTGATCCGAATGTATTTTCTGCGTAGGTAATCTTCCTTTCTGGTCCCCCATCAACAAGTCTTCTCTTCCTGTGCGTAGTCCAGAACCGAAAGACTGCAAACATGTAGAAATCTGAGGCTATCAATGGTCGTCGAGTCGTCGCGAGTTCGCTGTGCTGTTACGCTGTGTATGTTCAGAGGACACGGCTTACTCAGCAAGAGAGGATATGTGCAGAAGGCAATCAGAGGAACTCAAGACACAAGCAGAGAAATTGGACTTCGCAGAGTGCTTCCTGTCTCCCCTTCACAGGAAACACTCACACAGCTTGAATCCGACGACGAGCACAGCTTTCAAACAACCAAACACCGCAGCACTTACCACTCTCTGTGTTGCCTGTCGACCTAGTGCAGTTACTAGGACGTGAACCCTCAACCTGGCTCAAACGCCGAGGAAAATGCTCTTAATTCTCAGCAAACTTTCACATCGCCTTCTTGCCACCGAAAAAGTCCTCTTCATGCCTTTCTTTCCCCTTTATGACAGCAAAGAAAACTGAAAACAAATGCAAATCTTTGTCATCGGTAGGAAGGTTTTTGTAAATGCCCAGTCCGTCTAGCAACAAACAAAGGCACTCTGGGATGGGGAGGCACCCCAATGTTTCAGGGAAACCCAAGATGACACCAAAAGAGGGGAGACAGTGGCGTGAGCCTCCCTGCCGTGTGCCTCCCTGGCCCTAAATGTATGTGTGCGCGCGCTACTCCAAGGCCCCTGTGCAGGAGCGCGGACTTCTTCCTCAGGACATCCTGTGGGTCGCATAACAATGATTCCAGAGCACTGCACCCCCAGACACCATTCAAATATGGGAACTGCATCATTCAAGTGCAGGGGGCCATTGTTTCTCACACTGTGCTCCTGTGCAGGGGAGAATTAGCCCGTGGAAAATGTATTTAGTGAATTTAGGCGTTTTTGGTCACTATTCCCACTTCTTCATTCTTCCTTTGAACATGTGACTTGATATTCCTTGATGGAAGTGGTTTATTGGCTACTGTTGGGAATACTCAGAAAGTGCCTTTCTAAAAAAAAAGAGTGCGATTCATTGGTTCGCAAACACGCTTTGTTTTTTTTGTCCATGCAAACAAAACTGTTTTGGAGTCAGTTTTATTTGCATGGAAGGAAGGGTATAGGAGGAGTATATTTTTCCATTGTTCCGTCCCTTCAGCTACATATATTACTAGAGAAGAGGGGGGCTTTTCTCAGTTGTATTGGATAAACAAAGAAAAGGCAGAACAGGGACAGAAAATTGTCTTTGACAGGCATAAACAAAGACAGAGATTGATTGCCATAAATAAATATCCTTGGAGAGACGCCAGCATCTATTCCAGACAAAAGGGGACAGAGCAAATAAAGAATTTCAATAACTTGGGAAAGTTGACACCCCCAGTGCACTGGCTCAGTGAGATCAGTCGGACAAGATGGGGAATTAAACTCAAGGAAGATGAACAGGGGGGGAAAAACGGTGTTGTTTAAACCAATAAGAGATTCTGTACAAAAATTATAACTGCGATGAAAAAAAGAAAGACAGCATTAATGACGGAGCGATAGTTTTGTCTGTAGACAAAGTGTTGGTGGAAAGCAGGGGCGGCCACGTTCTTGGGACACTTTGACGTTTGTATTGACGCATCTGCAGTGTCTGCTGAAAGCACATCCGTAGGAATGAAACTTGAGGAGATAACATATGAATGGCATTTGGAAAAGGGTGTGATGTGTTACGGTCACATGTACGAGGAGGTGGAGCGACCTTTTTTCCCCCCAGTCATTTCTGGCAATCGTTCAAAGGCTCCAGGTGCCACGGCCCCACCACCACCAGAGCCTCAACTTCCAGGAACATGAATGACAAGAGATCATGTATTGACAACACTGACTCACAGTAGGCCTTCCATCATGTATCCCTCATTCATCCTCTTTTTTTTCCTCAGTCCTTTGATGCCGACCATAATGAGTTGTCCACTGGCTGGGTGGACAGTCCAGCCAGGGTGAGCGGTTGACATAAGTCACCCCCTAGTGGAATAAAATGTATATGTTTCCACCCGTTAAAAGGAATGTATGAACCGGCACTGTTTATCATTGTCATTTTCGTTAACGTTTCGTCTAAAAGGCGAATGTTTTAAGAGATTTAAGTCAAGTCAATTTTATTTGTATAGCCCAATAATCACAAATTACAAATTTGTCTCAGGGGGCTTTACAGCAACACAACATCCTGTCCTTAGACCCTCGCATCGGATAAGGAACAACTCCCTAAAAAGAAAAAGCTTTAACAGGGAGAAAAAATAGGAAGAAACCTCAGGGAGAGCAACGGGGGGAGGGGGGGGGGTCTCTCTCCCAAGACGGACAACGTGCAATGGATGTTGTGTTTCCACAACTTACACAATACAACACTAAAAGAGGATAATAGAATTATAACGGATTCAAAAATATTTGGGGGGATTTTTTCCCCCTATATTTCAAATTTCATCAGGGGTTTTAAATAAACCTCAGAGGGCTAAGGGTCTTGATGTAAAAGTAAATAGCAAAAAAAAGGTGGGTAAACTATGATGGCCATCATAAGGTAATCAACCACTGATATTAATAAAAATACACTCATCGATATTCCATCATTGAACATTTTCTTCCATCTAACATCCTCAGATGTTTGGCAGAATATTACTTGCTATGATACACATATACTGTGACTGCCTTTAAAATGTATGTCTATAAAGACGAGTGACTTTTCTGCAAATATAAAGGTTAGTTTAGGTGGGCTTATCCTCCATTACATACTGTAACGTGTCATGAACGTCAATAAATATTCAATTACGATCACCAGAATAGAAGTTTTGATGTTTATCCATCAGTTTAGAGATAACTAACACAGATGCCCATTATCCATCATCCAACTATCGTTTAAGAGACAAGGGCGTCAGTGTCGCCACAATGGCAAAAGTTCTTCAATGATGTCACACTGGGTTTTTTTTCGTTCCCATTTCACATTTTCAACATTGTTAAAGCACTGTTCACAGGTCTAGGAATACAGGAAAAGCATTCCTCACAGGTAGGTTGTCAGTCAGATGTTGAGATATGGTGAGGGCTCGTCAGACAATTGCACACCTCAGGAATGAAAAAAAAAGAGGAGGCAGAGACCAGAGCAACGTGGACACGCTTGGCCGTCAAGTATGTTGCCAAGAGGCTGCCTTGGCGGCTGAAATATGGAATGCAAATTACAGCCATGTAGCCGCCATTTAGGAGATTCTTGTGCACGGGCCAAGAGAAGAATTACCCTCACAGTGGCTCACATTTCTACGAACTCGTGAGTTGAGATTCCTTTTGTTTGTATTCGTTCAGGACATGGAAGAGAATTATTTTGTTGAGCAAGATAATGATCAGCTCTAACACCGAGCCCTTCCAGAAAAAGCAAAAGAAAAAAAGGCGTGTACATAAAACTTCTCACTGCAGGACCCCTACCCTAAAACAGAGACGCTATGCTAGTGCCTATGTCAGTATAAATCACCATTACTCAGTGCACATGTATGCACATGTGTGCATGTCTGTGGGTGTGTGTGCATCCACGCATGCTAGTGAATGAGAATCGCTGACCTTTGACCTTAGCAATGACCGTGCCAGCAGCTCCCAGGATGTCCACGGAGTTGAGGGTCTGGTGTTTTCCGATGACAGCCTTGAGGACCTGGAGCAGTTCCCCCAAACGCTGCTGGACCAACTGTTGAAGACCCTCCTGGCTCTCTAGAAAGGGTAATGACAGAGGGCCAAGATGGGGTCAACTGTGTTACCGCATTCTGATTCTAATAGCAGATCCCTTAAAATATTGAAAAGAGATTTATCAAGAGCTCGACGGGACCGAAAAGAAAGAAAGAAAAGAAGCTGCCTTGCGACAGGAATTCAATCACAATGCACCATTCATGATCACACAAACATGTGCGACCAAACATCTGTGCATCAAATCCGCCACCATGTGCGGAGATATTTTGAGACCTCCATCATTAAATGTCAAGCTGATACTTCGCATTCCTATGGCATTAACTGTCACCCACATGAAAGACCCATAGTAATGCCTTGTTATTTCGCAACTCTGTCATCGCTTGCTAACAATCAAAACTATTCACCTCAGGTCTGATAAGGATTCTATGCTACCCATGTTCCAACTGTTTTATTAGCAAAGTAAATTCACACACAAAAATATGATCGGTGGGTTACTAACATGAACACATAAGCTTCATACAAATTTATAGAAGTAGTATGCTGAAGTATTTTTAGATTTTTAAGCAATAAAAATTAGGCAATTCTATATAGCAGCTAACATGGCACATGGCTGGGGTTCCCCTTAAAAACTCTGGAGCATGTGAACATTTCTTCTTCTTCTTTTTTTTGTGGATTTTTCTCTCCGGCCAATTACCCCACTCTTCCGAGCCGTCCCGGTCGCTGCTCCACCCCCTCTGCCGATCCGGGGAGGGCTGCAGACTACCACATGCCTCCCTCCCATACATGTGGAGTCGCCAGCCGCTTCTTTTCACCTGACAGTGAGGAGTTTCGCCAGGGGGACGTAGCGCGTGGGAGGATCAAGCTATTCCCCCCAGTTCCCCCTCCCCCGCGAACAGGCGCCCTGACCGACCAGAGGAGGTGCTAGTGCAGCGACCAGGACACGTACCCACATCCGGCTTCCCACTCGTAGACACGGCCAACTGTGTCTGTAGGGACGCCCGACCAAGCCGGCGGTAACACGGGGATTCGATCCCGTGATCCCCATGTTGGCAGGCAACGGAATAGACCGCCATGCTACCCGGACGCCCCTTCGTGTGAACATTTCTGTAATGACTTCTAGGCAGTAGCCTTTTTTCGGAAATATTTCTGTTTTGAGTTGAAATGAGAGGTGGGCTACTGGTGTATTGCTCAGTTGCAATTAATGTAAATGCAGCTCAGCAACAACTCATAACCTTTGCTGACAAACTAACAGCTACCCTAACGATCAGCTCATGAAATGCTAGGGTCATTTAACGGTACCTCTATACCAGCGGTGGCTAACCACGTGCCATGGAGAGCCACGTGCATGCAGGTTTTCATGCCAACCCGACTCCACACCAGGTGATCACGGCTGATACATTCTTCTTCTTTGGTTGAAGGGGTGCTAATCAGTGAAATCCCCTGGTCCGCACCTGGTCCGGCTAGAACGAGAACCTGCATACACATGGCTCTCCATGGCACATGGTTAGCCACCCCTGCTCTATACTGTCCATACTCAAGCTGTGTTACAAACTGATAAATCCCCGGCTGCTTGGTGAAAGACTGTAGGCGCCAGATGATTTTACTTTGCTACAAATCAACGCCTACATTACGCCGCATCTCACTGAGCAGTACTCCGCGGTGTGAGCCAGAGAATACGTGATCTTGAGTCAGCCATTAGTCTACTGCCGTCTTTTGACAGCTGTATGTGGGCAGTATGTGAGAATGCACTGAGACCAGCAGAGTGAAAGTACCACACACATCCTCCTCCCTTCATAATCTACACTGATCACAAAAATGTAGACGCTCCTGACTGCAGGCCGCAAAAATGCCCTTTGTGGGTTCAAACGTGGGTCAAATCCATTGCAGGGACAGAGAACTTTAACCCCTGAGGAAGTCAAAGAAAAAAAGGTGGCTGTGGTTGAGAGTTGGTGAACAAATCTAGGTCAAACCCCAGTGTATTAAATTAAGTTTCCTTTATTAATCCCCTAGGGGAAATTCAGTTACTGTGACTCAACCCGTCCTCGTTGTGATGTGTGTAGCTAGGAGCAGTGGGCTACTCCCCTGATGCTGCGCCCGGGGACCAACTCCTGTTCTTTCCCCATTGCCTTGGTCAGGAGCACAGACAGGAGCAAAAACCCTAACATGCATGTTTCTTTTGATGGTGGGGGAAACCGGAGCACCTGGAGAAACCCCACCGCAGACACGGGGAGAACATGCAAACTCCTCACAGAGGACGACCTGGGATGATCCCCAAGGGTTGGACAACCCCGAGGTTCGAACCCTGGAAACCTCTTGCTGTGAGGCGACAGCGCTAACCACTGGGCCACCGTGCTAATCATATGGCTGGACCGCGTACGGTCAATGTTCGGAAATTGTGGCCAACTTGTTACAGGGCTAGTCAGTGGTGGTGTCTATAATGTGAATTCCTGGATATTAAATGTCTGATTGCAATTATCCATGTGCCAAAGTATACATGGCGGCTTTGTGCTAAGAACACACTAGGCCAAGAAAGTTGAATCAGTTCATCTGGACACATCGTTCATCTGGACAAACATTGTGTGCAGATGGACTGATTCCACTTCCTTTGATTTTTCTTACGAGCATGCATAAAGACAACACACCGGGCAGGTTCGATGACATCCTTGATGTTATCAATTATAGCAAGAATTGTTTTACCTGGCAAACTGTATCTGCGAATGATTTCCGCCTCAGTTTAATCAAAACGTGATATTCGCCTTTGAAATATCCGCTCACGAGCACGCCTGGCAGGACGATGCCTTCGCCTGGCTACATCACTGCTGCCATGATCACTGGAAAGCCACTTAACAATTTTCACTCTAACTGCATGTGGCTATTAATGGCGTTTGTGAATTGGATTTTTTTTGCAGTGGTGGCGGGGGCAATTTTGAGCAATGTACGCATGCTACCCAATTTAAATACGTGCAAATAGCAACGGAGCACTTCGCCCTTTGCGGGTGCTTTGAGATTTACAAGGTTTCTTTTCATCTTATTTGTGCAGGTTTCGTAGCCGCAAAAGCCACGCAATCCTTTTGTGAATTCACCAGTGAGTGTTTTGTCAGAGTGACTTGTTATTTGGGGTGCTTTAACTGTGTGCTCTCCCTCAGGCCTCTCTGCCACCCAACAGTGTAACTTCAGTGGCGTTGTTGGTCACCTGACCTAGCGGCCCAATCATGTCAAACTGATCACTCTGTCAGTCACTCTAACCTTGATCACTTAGTCAGTCAATCAGGGACATTTGCGTTTGTAGGGCTGCCGCGCCGCGCCCCCCCCCCCCCCCCCCGGCCGGTCCAGCCAAAAACGGCAGCACGGTGGCCCAGTGGTTAGCGCTGTCGCCTCACAGCAAGAAGGTTGTGGGTTTGAACCCCAACGTTGTCCAACCTTGGAGGTCATCCCAGGTCGTCCTCTGTGTGGAGTTTGCATGTTCTCCCCGAGTCTGCGGTGGATTTTCTGCGGGTGCTCCGGTTTCCCCACCATCAAAAAAGACATGCATGTTAGGGTTAATACCCTTAGGGTAATAACCTACAGGGCAAGACGAACTGGAATTGGTCCCTGGGTGCTGCACGGCGGCTACCCACTGCTCCTAGCTCCACAGCTAGGATGGGTTAAATGCAGAGAAGAATTTCCCTACGGGGCTCAATAGAGTATATTAAAAAAAAAAAAGCATTCGCTGCAGTAAGACCCAACTGTGAGACAACCACAAGTTCAAGCAGTGACTATGTATTTGACCCGGAAGGTATGCCTCTTTGTGAAACAGACCGTGTTGACACAGACAGTCAAACCTGTAAGAAAGAAAGTCAATTCCTGCAGACATTTGCACATTAGGAGGATGGGGAATGTTAATATTTGAGCATGTGTGACTGGGTGGATTGTCTAGGGTGACCTGCCTAAGGGGTTAGGGAGCCCATTCTGCAACGTGAAGGTCACCAATTTGATGGTTATGTGCTTAATAAGACCCGAGTCACAGTGTGTGACAGAGCTTGGGCACTGTAATGGAAGGACACCGTTAAACAGGAGTGTTCTGGAACCATGCACCATTTATTAAATGAAAACAGTTCATCACAGCCTGGCACTCAGTACATTCAAATTCCAGGGGCATCCCACAGTTCTTCATAAACCTTTGTGGGGACGGAAAGAGTCAGTTCAAACCTTTCTCACGCCACCATGTGCACAGTCCAGAATGTCTCTATTCCCCATCTGCTGCCAAACACACACACACACACACACACACACACAAAGTTTAACTGTCCTCAGGTGTTCCTTGTTGCCCTGAAGAGCTGCTACTCCTGCCTCCAAACCAACGTCAAAACCACTTTCCATCTGCCATAAACAGTAAGTTGAATGCCGAAAATCTAGAGGGTAAAAATGTTTACTTAAGAACTGATCACTCCGAGCGAGCAGGGCACCGGTGTCCATGTAAACATACTTGGTGTCCGTCTTCTACCTTCTGATTGAGTGGCTTTGACCTCGCTACTTCTACGTACAGCATGAGCAAGGCTCAGCGTTTTCGGTTTTTAATTTTCAACGCAATCCAGCATGCTGAATTCCGCCACAAGAGGACACTGTTACATAACCTCACACGAACAGGAACTACTTTTGGATCCGTGGAAACATAAAATCCGGGAGAAAATCAGTTTAAAAATCTGGGTATTTTTCGGTGAAAACCGAAAATGCTGGGCCTTGAGCATGAGGTAGTGGATTGAGTCTGCATTGTACTCAAGGCTAAAAAAAAAAACTTGCCAGGGGCACTTGCGTGGTGTCGTGGAATAACATGTAAGTGCCCCAAGTCCAACCTCTCTGGTCCAAATGCTGAGGTTCAAAGTTCAAACCTTGTGTTGCCTCTGGCTCAACTAGGTGTCACAGGTAGCAAAATTGGCAGTGCTCCTGAGTGGGGAGCCAGTAGGGTTATATTAGAGTTGGTAAACGTGTAAACTTCCCCATGCAGTACATACATTCTCCTGCAGGTGAAAAGAAGCAGTCGGCTGGCTTCGCGTGGGTTGGTGGTTGCATGTGGTAGTGGTAGTGTAAGCCCTCACCACAGCGTCATAAGACTACCACTTGCAATCATCACTTTAGTAACAAGGAGAGTATAACACTCGTTTTTTTTCAGCATACCAAATTACAGTGCACTCCAGAATCCAATTTCTTTTTTTGGGGGGGGGATTCCCCCCCCTTTTTTTTCTCCCCAATTGTATCCACCCAATTACCCCACTCTTCTAAACCTTCCCGGTCGCTACTCCACCCACTCTGCCGATCCGGGGAGGCACCCCGACTGACCAGAGGAGACGCTAGTGCAGTGACCAGGACACATACCCAAAATCTGGCTTCCCACCCGCAGACACTGCCAATTGTGTCTGTAGGGATGCCCAACCAAGCTGGAGGTAACATGGGGGTTCGAACCCGCGATCCCCGTGTTGGTAGGCAACGGAATAGACTGCCACACTACCTGGGCGCCCCACGTCACCTACTGTTAACCACACATGGGGCAAACATGCGCAGAAAGAATATATTTATTTCAATCAGAGAGAAACAATAGGATTGAGCGTTTACGTGGTGCTAATGTCTTCCTATTGAACGGTTACCAAAGGTTTACACCACTCCTCCCAACCGGACTGGAAATTCTCTCCGATTGGTCCAGTCTCTTCCGATTTAGGTGGTTACATGAGGTATTTTTTATTTTGGGTGGGCTATTATTCCGATTATTAGCGGAATATTAGGGTCCATGTAAAGACAGCTAATGAGAGGAGTAGGCCTTACATTTTCCCCTACTACCAGAGACTTCTGAAACAGGACGACCCTCGAGGAGAGGGAAAAACAAAGGAACATTCTCAATAATCTACTTATTTTGTCTGCGATATTGCATTCTACAGTACTACATTCTTGCTGCCACGCTGCACTTAGAGAGGTCTTTCCTGCATAATCTAACAGATTAGTCAGCAGAAGACTGTCTCTTTTGAACCTTTTAAAGATAAAATCCCGATGGCCTCCATGCGAACAAATCCATGAAGGCTTTTCAGTCACTTAATTTAATGGCTACTGCCATGCAGGAAGTTTCCCAGAAAAATGATTCAGTTCATAATGGGGGTTTTTTTTTTGTGTTCGACATGCCATCCAGTAATAATAATAACAATAATAGCAAACTTAGTGGGTAGCATCCTTCAAAACAATTACAACAAATTTTACAATGACGCCAGTAGGTGAGTGTAATTTTCCCAAAACTTCAGGCAACCAAAAGAGACGGGAAATCGTCTTTCCCTGGAGTAAGCTAATCAGTAGCGGCTCTGCAACTGGGCCCCGGACAATCGGTGAGTTCATGTCTAACTTACTGTTTTGGAAGGTGCACTGGCACAGGCTGGAAACAACAAAAGTCATCTGTTTTTCATTACGCTGCCCCACCTAGGCAGTAAGGCCGAGATGAGAGGGTGAATTTATTGGAAAGTCAAAAGGAATTACAGGCGTAGTGAAAAGGGAGCCTTGGTGTGCGTGCATATGTGTGCATTATATATATATATGTGTGTGTGTGTGAGAGAGAGACTGTATGTTTGCATGTCAGTGTGTGTAGGTGGGTGCATATACATGTCTAAATACAACTCATCCCACCCATTCGTCACCCCTCTCTTCTTCCTACACACAAACACTAACTCAACAGGCTGGCATACAACCAAGTAAATGGATATATTCCAGGACAGACACACGGCATGTAGCATATGATGCCGCTTCATGATGATGATGTGCAACGAGAGGGACAGACAGTACCATGACAAGAGAGTGACTGAATAAAAGCGGATGCAATATGGGGCGTCTGGGTGGCGCGGCGGTCTATTTCATTGCCTACCAACACGGGGATCGCCGGTTCGAAACCCAGTGTTACCTCCGGCTTGGTCGGGCGTCCCTACAGACACAACTGGCCATGTCTTCGGGTGGGAAGCTGGATATGGGTATGTGTCCTGGTCGCGGCACTAGCGCCTCCTCTGGTCAGTCGTGGGGGGCCTGTTCGGGGAGGGAACAGTGTGATCCACCCACGCGCTACGTCCCCCTGGTGAAACGCCTCACTGTCAGGTGAAACTCCTCACTGTCAGGTGAAAAGAAGTGGCTGGCGACTCCACATGTATCGGAGGAGGCCTGTGGTAGTCTGCAGCCCTCCCCGGATGGGCAGAGGGGGTGGAGCAGTGACCGGGAAGGCTCAGAAGAGTGGGGTGGTATGGGCACATATTTTTAGTACAGAAAATCCCCAAAGAGGCCAAAATCAAGCGACACTGACAACACGACTACATGGTGGTGCACCTCACAAGGCTGAAGCTGATACCTCTGACTCAATCCACACCCAGGAGGATTAGGCGATAACAGCGGCCCTGTGGAGCAGGGGGGCTTACCTATGGGCCGAATCCTAAGGGAAAAGGTCCCTGACCCCTGTCACTCACACTTTGAAGTCCCTCCTTCTTGCCGACACCGACAATGGGCATTGATTAAATACCATCCCCTCGGCTTTATCCATCCTTTTAAGCTTTGGTGCGCCGCTTATTTCTGCCTAGCTCACCGTTGTTTGAAGCCTTTGAAACGGGAAGACTCGTGTGGGTTAGCATTAGCATATGAGAGCCGGGCCTGAAGCAGTGAGCACCTGAGAATTCCCTCTGAATGACACAAAGTGGGTCGTGAAAGAGGACGCCGCAACAAAGGACGTCCGCCGCAATAACCTGTTCCAGGACGGCTCATTTCCCTCTCTCTTTTGAGACGATTTCAATTTCTCATCAATATTGCGGAGGAGAATTTGAATAAAAACAGCTTGGGATCCAACGCCGACGTGGAAAAAATACAGGCTCGGTAAACTACGAACAAGAGTCACCATAAGGTGCAAAACAACCGATAACCACCTGACCCGCTTCAGCTTTCATCTGATCGACATTGATGGATGTCGAATCGAGTGAAAATGTGTTGAAGTTGTAAATGGGTTTACTCCATCCCTGCAGTCTGCACGTGGGCCTAATTAGGTTCATCATATTATGTTTAATTCTTAACCCTAAAACCCGCATTAAAAAAAAGGCAACAAAGGAATTCCATTGAACAGACAGGAGAGGGAATAAAGTTATCAAAACAAGGGCACATTTTGCATGCCGTTTTATACAAATCACTGTCATTGTTACCCCCCCCCCCCAGTCGTGTGAGGCTCTCTGTGCTCAGCGGAGCGGCGGACAGCTGGGAGAAGGCTGGTAAAATCAGTGGTGAGTGGTTTCATTGTCATCCCACCAGGAAGTACACAATGTCTTGGCACTGCTGTAAATTGATTTTGTCACAACAATGGCATCAAAAGGCTGGCTGGAAATTTGTTCCCAATGGTGGGAGCTGGGGGGGGGGGGTCATTGTTTTGGTGGGAGATAACAGCGGTGAGGCATGGGGCCTGGCCACATTGTTTAAAGGAAGACCCCCTGCCGACCCCACCACAACTCGAGGCCGGCCCTCTTCTTTCTTTACAGTGGGCGAGATGAGCCGGCGTCCCTGCCCCGCGTAACGCTCGGTCTGTCCTGTTTGTTTTGTTCTGGCTAGGATCGAGACCCCTCCTCTCTTCCACCTCCTCCAGGTCCTAGAGTCACACCGAACTAACAGTTTCCAACTATGTGGTTTCAAGAAGTCACCTCCATATATCACAAGAGGCTGCAGTCGGTTTCTGTCGTTTCGGACGGCTTCCTAAGCAATTCAGCGCCACACTTTTTGAACAGTTCTAGGGCAACAAATCCCCGAGGGAGATTTATACTGACGATACAATCCTTCTCAAAAATAAAGAGAAGTATCCCACAGCCACACAGCGTCGCTTCTTTCCCCCGACCGAGTTTCACACTGAAAGGTCTTCTCGGTTTGAGTGGGTACGCTTCGCTCTTAAATAACACCAGACCACACAGCAGCTAGTTGTTCCTCAGTAGGTGTATTAGCTAAGACAATACTTTGTTCAAATATTGGTCCGTCAACACATCCCCCTACAGTGATATGTGCGTGGGGGGGTGGGGGTGGGGGGGATTCCATTGTGTCTCAGAAAGCCCTTTATATATCTGGTGCAGAGAGGGAGGACATAAACCCTATCGTCAGGGTTGCCTGCCAGAGGTTACAACCACATCCCCCCCCTCTGATAACAACAGGCAATGAAATGGCCTGTATGGACATGTCGTCCCCCCCCCACCCCCCCACCCCCGAACTCCCTACAAGAAACAAGCCTTGACAACACTGGTGACACAGTGCGACTCGGGAAAACAGCCACAGGGTCTTGCTAATAGGCGAGAAAAGGTCCCCTCCTTCAGATGCATTCCCCTTTCTTCCTCTAGGGAGGGAGGGAGGGCGGGCGGGTGACTGATTTACAACCCACATCGATACACTGTGATTTTCAGCGGGGCAGCTTTTCCCAGATGACAACGATCCATCCGCCTCATTCCAGGGCGATTACGCACGATCCCCTGTGCTGACTCAGTCGACACCCCGAATACTCCCCTCCAGATGGAGACTGACGTTCTTTGTGCTCCCCAAAGAAACCCGAGGCCTCATTTATAACAGGTTGCTACGCACAAAAAAGTTGCGCAAGCGGGGGTGAAATGTGTGTATGCACCTTTCACCGCAAACGTCAGGATCTGTAGAATAACTCTACGCGGGAAAAGGTGCGCATTTCTACGCATCCTCTCACCCACGCGTAGAGTCTTCTCTCTTTCGCTCGTAATTATTATCTTGACTTTGAATGATTCTCTTAGAGTGCTTTGTGTAATCGCCTGCCGACACATGAAATACTCTTTGGTGTGTGCGTCCCATTCTGCGACTGCCTACCTGGCCCTAGATCTCAGGCCAGCATCAAAGTGCAATTTGCAGCAATGTCCGGTTTTCCAAATGTAATCGGAGTACCACATGAGAACAAGTTTGCTTTTGTCAATCGCAAGCATTACCATTCAATTCACATCCAAGTTGTTTGCATTGCCGACACTGTGCCACATGACACGGACCAGGATCACCCCATAACTCTTCCAGCGACTGAATGACGTGAACACGTGATGTGCCGTCTATGAACAGACCAGAAAAATGGTATAGTTTTTTTTACAAGTTCTTTTAATACAGCACACACCAAGTACATCTTTTACTTCGGCAGCAGTTCGCAGTGTGGAGCCAACACCGTCCACTGCTGCCATCACATGTTGCCGTTTAAGTTGTTTCCTTTCATTTGAGGGGCCTCTACTGAGGCCCCCAAACAGTATCATGGTGCTCAACCATGACGAACGCCTCGATCTCGCATTCTGCAAATTTCACCTTCTTTCTTAAAGTGGACATCTCCATCTTTCCCTCAACGATAGTCCAACAAAGGCTCCTTAGAAACATTAGCATGTGCGGGTGGTGTGGAGGTCTATTACGTTGCCTACTAACATGGGGACTGCCGGTTCGAATCCCTGTGTTACTGCCGGCTTTGTCGCAATTGGCCACGTCTGCGGGTGGGAAGCCGGATGTGGGTATGTGTCCGGGTCGCTGCACTAGCGCCTCCTCTTGTCAGTCGGGGCACCTGTTTGTGGGTGTGTGTGTGTGGGGGGGGGGGGGATAGCGTGATCCTCCCACGTGCTACGTCCCCCTGGTGAAACTCCTCACTGTCAGGTGAAAAGAAGCGGCTGGTCGCTCCACATGTATCGGAGGAGGCATGTGGTAGTCTGCAGCCCTCCCCAGATCGGCAGAGGGGTTGGAGCAGCGACCGGGGCAGCTTGGAAAAGTGGAAAGTCGGAAAAATTGTCCAGATACAATTGGGGAGAAAAAGGGGGAACCCCCCCCCCAAAAAAAGAAATGTTAGCATATTCACGAGCTATTTAGCACTGGCCATTTCTGGATGATTGTGGGATGACACATGGGAGGAGTATGCCCGTGCACAATTCATTGCAGGTTGGTATTTACAGACGTGTTCAGATTTGTTGGTACCCTTCCAGCTCACTGAAATAATGCTTCATTCCTGCTGAAAAGTGATGAAACTAAAAGCTACTTTGTCATGTATGCTCGCATGCCTTTGATATGTCATACAATAAAGCAAAGAACCCGTGAAAAGAGGTGAATTATTGGTTATATTACAAAGATATTCTAAAATGGCCTGGACGTATTTATTGGTACCCCTTAGAAAAGATAATACACAATTGGATTACAGTGATACTTCAAACTAATTACTTTCTTTACTTAGTATCACTCATGTCTCCAACCTTGTAATCGGTCATTCAGCCTATTTAATTGAAGAAAAGTAGTCACTGTGTTGTTTGGTATCATTGTGTGCACCCCACTGAACATGGACCACAGAAAGCAAAGGAGAGCGTTGTCTGAGGAGGTCAGAAAGAAAAGGTAAAGGCTACAAGACCATCTCCAAGCAGCTTCACGTTCCTGTGACAACAGTTGCAAATATTATTAAGACGTTTAAGGTCCATGGAACTGGAGCCAACCTCCCCGGGCGCGGCCGCAAGAGGATAATCGACCCCAGATTGAACAGAAGGAGAGTGTGAATGGTGGAAAAAGAACCAAGCGTAACTGCCAAGGAGATACAAGCTGAACTCCAAGGTGAGGGCACGTCAGTTTCTCATCACACCATACGTCACTTTTTGAGCCAAAGTGGGTTCCATGGATGAAGACCCAGGAGGACTCCACTTTTGAAAGAAAAACATACAAAAGTCAGACTGGAATTTACTAAAATGAATCTTGATAAGCCACAATATTTCTGGGAGAATGTCCTTTGGATAGATGAGTCAAAACTGGAGCTTTTTGGCAAGTCACATCAGCTCAATGTTCACAGATGAAAAATGAAGCTTTCAAAGAAAAGAACATAATACTTACAGTGAAACATGGAGGAGGCTCGGTTATGTTTTAAGGCTGCTTTGCTGTGCCTGGCACAGGGTGCCTTGAATCTTTGCAGAGCACAATGAAATTTCAAGACTATCAAGAAATTCTGGAGTGAAACACACTGCCCAATGTCAGAAAGCTCTGTGTCAGTCACAGGTCACGGGTCCTCCAACAGGATAAAGACCCAAAACAAACAGCCAAAAGCACCCAAGAATGGATAAGAACAAAACATTGGACTATTCTAAAGTGGCCCCCCTATGACTCCCGATCTGAATCCTATCGAAAATCTATGGAAAGAGCTGAAACTTGCTGTCTGGAGAAAGCACCCATCAAACCCTGAGACAGCTGCACCAGTTTGCTCAGGAAGAGTAGGCCAAAATACCCGTTAACAGGTGCAGAAGTTTCACTGAGAGCGACAGAAAACGGTTGATTACAGTGATTGCATCTAAAGGTTAGGTCATTTTTGTCCATGCCATTTTCATTTGTTTTCCATCCGTCCATTAGCCAAGCCGTTTATCCCAACCAAGGTCGCAAGGTGCTGGAGCCTATCCCAGCGGTCACTGAGCAGCAGGCGGGGAGACACCCTGTACAAGACACCAGTCCATCACAGGGCCAATACACACACACACAAATTCACACCTAGGGACAATTCAGTACGGCTGATTCACCTGACCTACACGTCTTCGGACTGTGGGAGGAAACCGGAGCACCGGGAGGAAACCCACACAGACACGGGGAGAACATGCAAAACTCCACACAGAGGACAACCCGGGACGACCCCCAAGGTTGGACTACCCCGGGGTTCGAACCCAGAACCTTCCTGCTGTGAGGTGACCGTGCTATTTGTTTCATTATTTACAATATTAGGTTGAAAAAAAAATCAAAAGCAAAGTCTGATTTCTATGAAATATGTAATAAACAGTGGTGGATGCCAATTACTTTGGTCAGTTTCACGTTATTTCAGAGAAAATTGTGCATTCTTCGTTTTTTGTGGAGGGGTACCAACAAATCTGAGCACGTATGTATAACGAGAAGACTGTGTACAAGTGTGCACCACATGGTTTTATAGATCTGAATGGTTTTGCGCGCACGGAGATTCTGAGGTTTGTGCTCATGCAATGTTTTAGGATGGAATCTGCGCTGAGTTTTATAAATGAGGCCCCAGGACTGCACAAGCTCAGCGTCTATTTTTCATTCATTTTTTTTTTCCACAAGCGACAAGGCCTGCAAATGTGGAATGCTCAACTGTTGCAGATCTTCTGAAATGCCTGCAACCTGATCTGCGACAGGTGGAATTGTTTGGTCAGGATTCAATCTCCAAACACTAATTTCCCTCCCCTGTCCAAACAAATGTAGCTTTACTGGGTGCCCTTCTGTCTTCCCCTTGCCTTGTTTGGAGAGAGAGAGGGCAGCAGACATCACACAGACAGTAAACAGCAAGGCGCTCCATAAACAGCTACCTGCTCTCGACCCAATAGAGAACCAGCATAGACCTTGTGAGGTCTTTCACATCGTCACAGTCAAGCTAATTCCTTGACACTCCATTACACGTTTGGGGGACTTAACTACAGGCACACACAAGGACAAGGTTGTGAAATTGAATTGCAGCCTGAGCCACCTAACCGGACAACAATAAAAATCTTGTTAGCGCACCACAAACTTGTACCCTCTTGTAGATTTTAATCCAAAAAACATACATTTTAAATTTCTGTTAAAGACAACTTGTCTATCTTAATTAAACAGCAGTTAATCAACAGGCAAAAACAGCAGTGAAGCATATCTATGGCATTCTGCAAGATGAGCCTCTGAGAGGTTCTTGTGACGGCTACCTTTCAAGCGAAGAACGTTAGTCATCATAAGAGTGGTCAGAGTCTATGAGATGAGAACTTGTCTTGGTGACAGCTTTGCCGAACTCATAAACCAAGTGCGGCCTGCTAGTAATCCCAATTAGTTAGAATATGTAACAAAGGGGAATATAAGAAGTTATTGACCCAAGCCCCGATTAGTGTTTCTATCGTGCCTGTAAAAATCCAAGGTTGAGCAAATCAAGCATTCGCTGTTTTACAGATAAACACAACGGACTGGCTCATAAAACAGCATTGCTGGCCATGGCCTCCTCAACGCACAGGCCCGGCGAGCCAACGTTGTAAATTTCAGCAGGCCCACCCAAACGCCATTAGCGATGTCTCTCACTAGCGGGGGGCGGGGGCGGGGGGGGGGGTTCCACAGGCCACAATCCACCCCTTGCCACGACCAATCTCCAAGAGCCAAGAACCAGAGCCCCATAATCATAAATCCTAACCCAAGGAAACACACCCTGGCCACAAGCTTGCACAAAAACATCCTTCAGCATCACAGGGAAAAGTTACTGCCCAGCAAATCTCTCCTTTCTTTCTCTAAGAAGCAGCGAGCCATTAAACCATTATGGGCGAGGAATCTGTTTTGTTTTTGGTTTTTTTTTTCTTTCCTCTTTTTTTCTCTCAAGAAGTGAGTGCACCACCCACAATCATTTGTGGAGAGTCCACTTAGGCTGGCCTGGTGGCCCTTGTTTTTGAAGGGGGAACGACTGTAGTCGGTACTGTCAAATATGCTTTACAGTGCCTCTATGAATGGCTAAGCTACAGGTTCCTGACAACCTGCCGCATGTTAAAGACAGGGATATTAAGACTATAACACTTGCATTTACTCCGTTTAGCCAGCTGAAGGACAGAGACTTTTTGAGTGGTCTATAAACAGCCATCCAGCCATTATCCAAGTCGCTTATCCCAATCGGGGTCGTGGGCCATACTAAATTGTTCCTAGGTGTGAATGTGTCGGCCCTTGAGATGGACTGGTGGCCTGTCCAGGGTGTCTCCCTGCCTGCCGCCCAGTGACTGCTGGGATAGGCTCCAGCATCCCGTGACCCCGACTGGTCTATAAACAAAGCTTACCATTTCAAATGGACTTTATAAAATGCAACACAAATCTCATACAGTTCACAGATGCAAACCATCAAGTCCAGATGTTTCATTTAAGGATTTTTTTCCTTCTGACATGGATAAACTATGTCCCAATTTAACTTATTGGATGTTATTTGGCCTAAGAGGCCCTACAGCCCTGGAAATAACCTCCATTATTTGTTTCAGTTAACAAGATCCTGCCTTCCTTAGACACTGGCACAATGACAGAACAATGCAGCTCAACTGGAACAGATTCACATCTTAGTGTCATGATGACAGCGGCTACTGAAGAAAGACACGGCATTCCTGGTGGTACCGAGTCAGTCACGTGTTTTCTACAGTGAAAGATGTTTTGCATTTCGTACCACACTGGTCTAAACTGTATAAAGAATGAGTTCGGTGCAGCGTAGTTGCAGCAAATGTGTGTGGTCAAACAGCATAACACCCACTATACATTGAGTAAATAAGCCTCAAACCTCAAGCTTCACAGGTATGCCTCGAGATGTTTGCTCAACCCTGGAGAGGAAGAGAAAAAGGCGCTGGTGTGAAATGCTTTTTTTTTTTTTTTTTCAGCCTTAAATTGAAAGGCTAGAACAAGGAACCTGGGCTTTCAGGAACAAAGAAACCCTAAAGGGCGAAAACCAGGTCCAGATGGCCATCTACTGCGGTAACTGCAACTAAAGCCATTAAAGGATATGGTCTTGTCTTGTCTAGCCTCGCCGGCCTATATATGGTACATATCTTCCATAGCACATTCCTCAACACACATTCCTGGACTTCTTTTGGTTTCATAATAAGGGAAAATCACTAAGTTTCTTACAAATATTTGGAAAATTTTAACAAACCATGGCAGGGAAGCTGCATCCCTAGATAAAATGTACCTCTGTCATGTGCTGTTGTGGCCACTTGAGTTAAAGGCTAAGTTAACATTTAACGACAAACCAAGAACGGAAAATGCCAAACAATTAGCGGCCTGCGCTTGTGTGTGAATTTCAGAAATGCTGTAAAAAGCCTTTGCCTAGGTATATATATAAAGATATATATAGTAATAGAGCAAGCTCTCCCAGGGGAAAACCTAGTTGTGTATAGCTCAGATGGGTAGACCGTCAAGATTAGAGGGTTTGGGCCCAATTACCACTGGGGGCCACCCATGCTAAAAATGTACGCTCTAATGGTAATGTAAGGCTCGCTAGACAAAAACATCCACCGAGCAGCACACAATGTGTTGCGTTTCGCCTGGTGCGATTGCCATTATGCCTTCTTCAACACATTCCCTACAGACTCTTGTAAGAGATCATCTCGGCATCCATTTTTAGCCTAAAAAAAGCTTCCCTCAAAAGGTTACAACGACACGGGGGATCACTTACGTGAAGAGATTTTTTTTATGTTTGTATAAGTTTAATGTTTTAAAGATATTTAAAAAAAAAATTAAATTATTTGATGAAAATGTTAGCACAGTCAATCAGCTCCACACCTACCATCGGGTCTATTGAAGCCACTATAGCTACAAGTGAACATTTGTTCCAAAGGAATGCAGAGTATGCAGGAGGGTGGGGGGATGGGAGGGAGACAGCGGCTCGCTGTGAGTGGAGGACTCCCTTTTCGTCCAGATTAAAACCACTAGCAAAACTGTGGTTTCCCCCCCCCCCCCCAGACCCAACCGAAAACTTCTGACCGAACAAAATACGCTTCCACTTGTTTTTGGCAAACTGCTTCATTGCTGTGTGATAGTGCTTCACTATTTCCTACTGCTCCGCTAATGTTACCATCAGCCACTATTTTAGCACCATTAAGTGTCGAGTGCCTGTGATCCTGATGACAGGGATGTAATCTTGTTCTACTGTGGCACTGGATAAGGGTGTAAATTCATCCCTAAAATCTAAATATGTTGCAAAAAACATCCATGCAAAAAAAACAAAAACACATTAATGGTTCATGTTTTTGCCATTTTGCTTTGAATTAATAATAGGTAGTAAGTGAAGGACTAACGGGCTTTCCTTAATAAATTGTTTCTCCATACTGCGCACTCACATCCCAAATTCCATCTCCCACCTTTCTGTATCTGTACTCCCTCTACTGCGAGGAAAAAGAAGGGAAATCCAAGTTGTTCGGACTACTTGTCACCACAACATCAGAGAGGTGTGCAGCATACGCGTTGTCTGCCCGTTGTTCGCTTGCAGTTAAGCGGCTTATAGCTTTACAGTGATGTATGGAGTTTAAAAACCCAGGGGTCTTGTGCTGGGCCTGGTGCTGGATTGTGAGAGGGGACGGCCCAGAGGTCAACTGTGTTTTTCACGGATTGTACGAGAGGACATTATTTCAGCGCAACATGGGACACCGACAGGGGGGGGGGTCAAGTAATCAATCACACCTCACAGAGTCCTTACATTCTTTCCTCCCGTTACATTCCTTAACAGCTCCGCCGTCGCTGAACAGGCGGCCTAGTAGCACAACACAGTTCTTGCTGGGGTCTGGTCGGCGGGCCCGCCGATGGGAGCTGGGTGTAAATCTACACCATAATCTAACCTCGGGAACCTATAGGTGTAACTCTGTGTGTGTAATGAGTGTGGAGGGTCTGGTTGACTCGAGCGCAGTTTACGGTCACCGATACGGTCCCCCTGCGGCTCTCAGTCAACCCGGCCCGCAGCTCGTGTGTGCGCTGCCTCCAGCTAGGGGCCTCGGGCTCGCCCGAGAAGAAAAAATAAGCATCACCTCATCGCACGCCTACACAAAGTCTTCCTCATGTGAGGCACTACCAGGCATGCGCTCACTGTCAAATCTCTCTCTCTCGCTTCCTCTCTCCCTCTCTCGCTCTGGAATGTGAAAGTGCCAGATCCGAGTGAAACATAGGCCTTCCAGAAAGTAAGAGAGGGACAGAAAGAGAGAGAGAGAGAGAGAGAGAGAGAGAGAGAGAGAGAGAGAGAGAGAGAGAGAAGCATTGTGTTGGTTTCACACCGTACTCCACTGACAGACCTGTCCAAATATGAAAAGAATAACACGAGAGCTGGTATGTGCCTCTTTTCATTCGTTCCCTCTCTCTCCCTCCTCCCAGGCTACCTTGCTCCTGCTGTTCTCAGCTTTCTTTCGACCACATGGAACGCTGCTGCCGCCGGGCTGTTTTTCCTTCACAGCAAAAAGCTGACACATGCCGCCAATCCCAGCGTTACTACAGGCAAGAAGGTAGCTGAGAGCCACCCCACCTACTTATATGTGCTTTTTTTTGTTTGTGAGAGATGAGTCGACGCTTCTCAAACTAATACATCCTTCTTGTAATGGATTAATTTTATATATTATAGCCTAACATTTAATGGTTGACCCGTTTTTGAATGGCAGCCTTTTCAAGAAAAATCAAAATAATGGTGTAAGACAAAATGGTTCTTGTTATAACTGCTTTTTTTGTGTGGCCCCCCCCCCTTTTTTTTCTCCCCAGTTGTACCTGGCCAATCACCCCACTCTCTGAGCCGTCCCGGTCTCTGCTCCGTCCCCTCTGGCGATCCGGGGAGGGCTGCAGACTACCACATGCCCCCTCCGATACACGCAGAGTCGGCAGCCGCTTATTTTCACCTGACAGTGGGGAGTTTCGCCAGGGGGACGTAGCACATGGGATAATCACGCTACCCCCCCCCCCCCCAACAGGTGCTCCGACCGACCAGAGGAGGCACCAGTGCAGTGACCAGGACACATAGCCACAGCCAACTGTGTCTATAGGGACGCCAGACCAAGCCGGAGGTAACACAGGGATTCGAACCGCCGATCCCCGTGTTGGTAGGCAACGGAATAGACCTTTAGCTACCCGGACGCCCACTGCTGTTCTTTTTTAACAGATCTCTCCAATGAACTAATCTTTCACCGGCTACGCATGACGACTCTTTAGTCGCTGTACATCGAGTCTGGTAGTGATGAAGACGCCAAGGGCGTAAACCCAACACACAACACAAGCGGGAGAACTAACCTATGTTGACCACCACAAAAACATAAAAACACCTTGCACAGCAACAGGTCTGCCTGTATATCATATGAGGAGAGTTCTGTATGGGACGATATTCTGCAGCTCAACTGATGCGATTCTCACCGACGTGTGGACTTCCCGGCCACAGCGGGGAGGCTTTCGAATCGCCCCGTTTAACAAACGGCGTTCGCGGTGGTCGCAGTTATGACAAACACTGATCACGCTTTTTGACAGATTGTAACATATTGTGATTGAAAAATTTTACAAGACATCAGTATCACAATACAACTTTTCTGCATGTACCCTCGTATTGCATAATATGTTCTCTGTGTAGCGGCATTATACTCGCCATCATTGCGTAGCTTACCCCGTCTTCCCGTGTAATGCGTTTATCCGGGCCTTTATAAAGCTACTTTTATTCTAGACACCAGACAATCTGCCCTTTGTGTGACTCTTGCTCTTGACCATGCGACTCGCTTTGACCCCTCAGACCATAACAAACAAGCCATTAATCCAAGTATGGATACGAACACACACACACACACACGCACACGCACGCACGCACGCACACACCTCTATCGAATGAGAGATGGATAAAGACTTCAACAATACACAAAGAGAAAAGCTCGATTTATGACCAAAACACAACATGCACGTTAATCCTGCAGGGAGGCACCACACAGACGACCAAACGAGCGTCCGTTAGAATGTGATTAGGTGTCGGACAACACGTGCACACTGTGACTTTAAAGGAAAATTCCTCCCATAAACAGACAGTGGATATGTAGGTAACCTACACCCTCAGATAGTATTACAAACAGTAAACACTGTCGACTCTTGTGCTGGAGATAGCACCGAAGCTTTTATTGTGATTTCATCAAGGGACGACTCTTAAAGAGAAAAAATAAATCTTAAAGTCTGTGTGCTTCCATTGACAGGAAACATACCTACTTTGTGTACTCTCACTGTACAAATACAGACAAACACTGGTCCGCAAATGCACAAATGACAGCAAAATACAGCTTTTTTTTGTAAATACCTGACTCACTCCATGTGTCAGCTCATCTCCCATTTATCAGCAAAGTTCGTTTATAATTAAAGGATGACACGTTTACGTCAAAGCCATGGTTTTCGGCTTAGTAGCTCCACATCGAGTCCTGTTAAACTGGGCGACGTACATCGAATCAGTACTGTTGGTGAATCCTGTGTCACAGTGAGGGGCGAAAAGGTCATTAAATGAGTGTCACTGTATGAATATTAACAAATACTAATATTATATAAACCCATTTCCTGTCAAAATTAGCAGCATAAACTTTTAAAAGCTTCCAGCAAGACCAGACAAACTATATTTTCGATGCTCCCCCTGACCTGCTCAGAGACACCTGGTCTGGCTTCCAACCCCTCAATTTCAACACGTTACAGGAAGACAAACGGCACATGAAGCATGACAAACGGCAGATGAAACACGAGAGGCAGAAAAACCAGACTCCCCCAGCAGGCTCAGGGTTCATCGCCTTATTTAAATGGCACCAGCAGAGATTCAATCTAAGAGATCTGACTAGGCGGCATAACGCGGCGGAACAACGGTGGCGCCTCGCATGAGTAACTCCTCATTTCTCCAAACCGCCTCGACTCGGTGTCATAGACGGAGGAATAACAAAAACAAACAAGTCATAAGGGAGACAGTCAGCCCTCAGGTATTAAGGGTCACGCAGGCCGATTCCATCGCCGGCTGCTGAATAAGACGTGTTTGTTCACAGGGAGGCGAATATCCCGAATGTTTCTGTGACGGCATGGGGCAACACTCAGTGTGCTGCCGCCGAGACCCTGCCTGCAGAGGCCTCCCTCCTCCAGTCAGAAGAATGGCAAAACAACCCACTCCCACTCCCAGACGCGGACCTGTGTGTGTGTGCGCGCGTGTGTGTGCATGCACACGTGCGTGCGTGTGCATTTGTGAGTTTGTGTTCCAGTGTTAGTAGCTGTAGGGAGCAGCGATAGCCGTAGAATTGGAAATAGCAGAGCGGTCAAAATTAACTGAAAATTCACTATCCCTGCAAAACCGCAGCTGATACAGTACACAACTCAAAGGACGGCCAAAAGAAGGTTCATCAGGATGGAACCAAATACAACACGCAAAACAAAAACAAAAACCCGGCAATGTCTGGTACTGTTGAGAGGCTACAACGAGCTACTATGTGTGCGTATGTTTGTGTAAACACTAGCTAGCCATTAAGTTAACAAGCATGAAAGTAAGCAAGAAAGGGATAGGCCACTGGTGTGTAAGTGAGCTGTGTCAGTGAGCTAGCGGACACCCCAGGCACTTAAGACTGACTCGCTGGCAGTGAGAGTGTCATCTCACTGTAAACTGACAGGGCACCAGTTGCCCTGGCTGTCACTGCCATTACATCAGGGCACCCCTAGGCTTTTAGTTTGGTTTTTTAATCCAAAAGCATCTTGAAGTACCACGAGATTCCACAGCAGGAATCAAATCCATAGCCCTAACAGTGATAGTGCAGTTATCTAACCACAGGTGATACAGGATCACACTAGCTCTAGACAAAATAGAAAAAAAAATCAACACTTAATATTTTTGCTTTTTTTGCAACGTGTACTGCGATATTAACGAATACAAAAGAGGTACACAATTTCAGGCATACGCAGCTTTTAGCTTTAAACGTTCACTTGCAAAGAATTTCTCACTCAACCAATTATTGGGATGATTTTAGAGTGTACAATGGAGGCGGTTGTCCAAGAAGTCATTAAATCAAATATTATTTGGAAGCTGTAGTAGAACGTCTTTCTTTTAAGAGCAGTCACAGAAGAGCGGACTTGCTAGATTTCATTTTCTATCAAGAGTTTCCGTCCAAGATGACAGGTCTAATTTGCCTCACGTTTGCAACGTTGACTATTGCACATATTTACATTGCAGTGTTGATTCTGCAACGGCACACTGTTCGGCCTTAGGTCACACCACAAAAACACCGAGGTAGCGATGACATTTTATTTTCAAGATTTTCTTCTCGCCTTGTGTATTGTGCTCCGGGAACCTTCTGTAAACAGTTCTGACGATTTTAAAGCTGAATTAAACAAACAAACAAAAATTCTCCATGAATAAATAATAATTTTATTCATGTGGACCATGGAGTCTGGTTAACATTGATACTAACCGTGTTTAGAAACACTCTCTGTATGCCACTATTGACATGTTTGACCGGGTAGGATGAACAGGTGCAGCAGCAAACATGCTCCTGCTCCAGCAGGACTTGAGGACTTAGACGTGATGACAATGTGCAGATGCTTCTGTTGGACAGGTAATCCACTAAATCTACCAGCAACGTTACAGCAGCAGCACATCGCTCCCATACAGTTTAATATGGTTAGCAATAAACTTATACTGCCTGTGTTAGCTTTCATCTGAGGATGCAATTATTTTTTTTACAAGGGTTTAGTGCACACAAGCAACAATGGCTGCAACGCCATTTTTGTAGTAGAAGTCACAGATTTCAACCTGAGGTAAGTTGTCTGTGAATGTTCTCATTCATCCAGGCCACCAAAGGAGTTGAACCAAGTGCAACTGGACTGGGGTAAATATTAAGTAAGTTGTGCAGCTTTAAGGAAGCCGTTCGTGTTGCACTGTTAGAAGGACCCGTGTATATACTATAGCAGCCTGCCTACATCAGCACCTCCGCCCTGAACTCACCTTTGGTCTGGAACGCTTCCTTGAGGCTGAGCAGCACGTCGGCGACCTTCCGTACGTCGTTGACCATCTGCATGACGTAGTCCGGGTCCAGACCCGGGGCGTCCACGAAGTCAGACTCCAGCCCGATGCTTTTCAGATGGTTGGCAGTTCTACAGCTGCGGCCCATGTCCCAGGTCTTGGTGGAGCCCGCCGATAGAGATCCTGTGTGGGGGTTGGAAAGGTGGCGCGGCAGACCCTGGGTGCGTTTAATCCCTCCACCTCCTCCACCGCCGCCGCCGCCTCCGCCGCTGCTCTTCCGTAACATCCCCGCTAACGCCCCCCCTCCTCCTCCTGACCAGGCAGCCCTGCCCGGAGCGCGCCGCGATCGCTAGCCCCTGAACTCCGTCTCCCCCGCTCCTTGGACGGCTTCCAGCAGAGAAAGACAGGAAAGGGGTGAATGGCGAACGTGTCCGCGTTACAGCAAAACACACATTTCACAAAAACACACACACACCCACACCCCCACCCACAACGCCGGGCCGAGACTACCAACAGTTAGGTTACAGCGGGGTCGTAACGTGCGACTTTGGCGACTTGGGATGAGGGGAGGGGGGCTTTTCAAAAACACACGTTTTTCATACACAAAGCTGCCCCGACGGGAGCGCCGCTATGAACGGGGGCCGCCGTGAGATGCGCCCCTGGACACACGCGCCTCGTCAGTGTTTCCCTTTACTTCCCCCAAAACGCGTCAGTGAAAAGTGATGCTGCGCTCCGGGTTATAAACAGCGGCACCGCCGGACTCGTGAACGGCTATGCCCCCTCCCCTCCCTTCCCTTCCCCCCCCCCCCCCAAACTTATCAAAAAACAGACTCACCTGCGACGCGGTTGGCCGGCATGGCGATAAAACGCCCGCTCAAGAACTCTTCGTCAGACACTTGACGGACAAAGAGCCGCCCGGCGGCCGAGTGGCAGAAGCAGGCGAAGTCCGCCCTTCCAGAGCCCGCACGGATCACCAACTTGCTCCGTCGCTCCGCAAACTCATTCGCCGTCCGCGAGCCGCTGTGTCACATGACGCCCGCGGCTTATTTTGACTGGTCGTCTCGCGCGCTCGGCTCTCGGGGCAGGAGATTCGACTGTTTTTTCTTTTTTCTTTTTTTTCTTTTTTTTGTTCTTCCGAAACGAAACAGCTACACGTTAAAAATCAGGGGGGTTTGTATTAACGCGATAACAACTGGTAGGAATTTATTTTGATGACGTTGTAGTTTTTTTGTTGTTGTTTGTTAAATGGTTAAATGAAGCGGTTGCCTTATTAAACGGTTTAGGCTTTCGTGTCGAAAGTGCGCCAGCGTTTGAGGGGGTCAGAGTCAGTCGCTGTCAAAAAAAAAAGAGCCCGTAGACAGAACAGCAACCGCAGTGATGGAGAGTGTGGCGGCGCGCGATCAAAACAATACGCCGCTTGGTCCAGAAGTACCAGCGACGCCCTCTAGTGTACACGCGTCGGCACAGGTTAAACTACGTCAACATCCTGCACGTGCGCAGCAGTTTTAAGAGTATGAAGACCAAAGGATTATAGATCTCTACCTTTCACAGCTCATCAAATTCAGCGTGATTCGGATTTAATTAGTGTAAAGTTGCGTGTGTGCGCGCGCGCGCTCGTTTTTTTTCTTCTTTTTTTTTAACTTTTGGGGCCCTTTTCCGGTATAAACGCTAACCTTGTCGGGACCAGTAGTCCTCATGGGGACCAAAGCCAGGTCCTTATGAGGTCCTGGTTAAGGTTAGGGGGTAAAGGGGTGAATTGGGGTTAGGTTAAGGTTGGGGTTAGGCTGTTCACAATGAATGGAAGTCAATTAAAATGTCCTAATAAGGATAGCTGCACAAACGTGTGTGTGTGTGTGTGTGTGTGTGTGTGTGTGTGTGTGGTACCTTTTGGAGACGTTTTCTGGTTTTAACACTAATCTTGACCGGACCAGTAGTCCTCATGGGGACCAAAGGCCGGTCCTAATGAGGCAAAACGTCATCTCTGAGGTCCTGGTTAAGGTTAGGGGTAAGGTGTGAGTTGAGGTTAGGTTAAGGTCAGGGGTCAGGCATGAATTGGTTAAGGTTGGGGTCAGGCTGTCCAAAATGAATTAAAGTCAGTGGAATGTCCTAATAAGGATAGCTGCACAAACATGTGTTGTTGTTGTTGTTTGTGTATGTGTGTGTGTGTGTGTGGGGGGGTCACTGTATCATCTTATTCCACCTTTGACCTTGTCCAGGATATGAAGAAACGTCATGTTACTCAGCTACACCTGTATACGACTGCTCCATGGTGACGGAAAATAAAAACAAAACAAGAGCTCAAATGAAATGAAGTCAAAGTAGTCCCTTTGCATGGTTAATCAGTGTTTTGTCTTTATTTTAATATACAAAAAGATGAATGTACTCTCATCTAGTTTATATTTCTAAATGCTTTAGTTCACAGATAAAGTTACCATTCATACCGTTTTGTTTTGTTTTGTTTTTTTTAGTTAAAACAACACACAAGCGCACGCAAACACACGCATCACAGGAACAAGGGAGACCACACAATTCACTCCAATGCCCATCCACAACACAATCGAAACCAACCATAGTAAAATCAAGAGGATTTAGCTTTCACAGGATTCAAACATGAAAAGGAAGAAACCTTTTACATTTGTCAAGTAAATATATACATGATACATGGGAACTTTGAAAACGTGACCCTCTCCGTGTCCGTGTTAGTGTACTGCATGAGGTAACTGGTTGTCTGTCCAGAAGAGGTGGATGTTAAGACAGCATTCAGAGGAAACGGCTGGACACGCTGGGGAGGGGAAGGGGTGTGTGTGTGTCTGGGGGGGGGGGTCCTTCCCCAACGTGAACACCGTTATCTGGCACAACACGTGGAGCACCAGGGTCAAGTTCAGCTCGGGCTCAGACAGAGATGTAATCTACAGCATACATTTGTCCAACCAAGGGTTGTCAGAATAAGGATGTTTTTGTCAAACGAACGTGTGTCCCGGGTGTGATGAGATGCACCTCGCTGATCCACAGAGGGAGAAAAAAAAATAAAAACAAAAAACAACAACTGCTCGGTCGCTATTGAGACTTGACCTGTGATATTTCCAACGACTATTGCTGCATCATAAATATTGCTGGACCCACAACACAACTCAGACGCCGGTGTTACACGACCCTTGACGTGGTCGCGCTTTTGCTTTATGCAGTTCTGATTTCCGTACACCTTTAGGACCGCTTATGCTGAACTGACACGGATGTCGTTTTACTTCATCTGTCACGTATAGAGGCCGCACAGGAGCCGTTGCTTCAAACTGTTGTTGAATTATTTATTTTTTTTGCCACAGAAGTAGTCTTTGCGTCGTCTCGCCTTGGCTAAGCTAAATGGATTTCACCATCACATCAGCAGGTTAATAATGAGGTAATACTGTTCAGACTGGCACGAGGCAGTGGCCGTCAAGGTGGCCGCCTGCTCTCCGCCATGTTTTTTTTATTTTTTATTATTATTATTTTTTTGCTGATAAGACAATGCAACTACATGCTGACCTTCCTAATGCAAGTGCCACCAACACAGCTTCTGACCCAGAGGAACCGATACCATGACGTCATAGAAATCAGCAACAACAACACCACCAGCACCTCGCCACAATTCAATAGAAAACACATCATATGTGTGTGTGTGTGTGTGTGTGTGTGTGTGTGTGTGTGTGTGTGTGTGTGTGTGTGTGTGTGTGTATGAAAACACAGGGCTAGATGCTGAGATGACTTAAATACAAGGGGTGACTGTGAGAGAAGTCCCTTTTTCACTTGTGTGACATGAAAACAATAATGCCCCCATACTGTATTCAAGAAAGAAAAACAAATTAAGAAAAGTGGCAACTGTGTGTACAGGTCTATTTACAAGAATCTGATTCTGTTTTGTTTGTTTTTTTTTGTGTGTTTTTTTTTTTTTTTTTAGGTTTGTACAGCATAAACACGACTGGTTAGGCTCTGTTAAAACAGAAAATCTCCAGACAGACGCCCAAGCCAGCAATAAAATATCTCGGGACTACTAAAACACAATAAAATACATAATATAACTTGAGATATACATGTAGAAAAAGCCTGAGGTACTTGTCAGAATATCTGAGGTCAGTCTGGAGGAGTAAGCAACGGCGGGCTTACCTAGTCGAGAAAGAAAAGAAAAAACAAAACAACAACAAACGAAACGAAACGAAACGCCTCAAAATATAATGGAGAGTTATCGCGTGTTAGCCTTTATATTAACAAAGAATACATGTACATCTACAAATCCTTGAGTATCCTGGAAACTTCACAGCAGCATAAAGGACATTCAATGTTATGATATTCGTGTTATATGGTAAAAACTATATGGCATTGCATTTTGAGACGAAAGGCAAACGTTTTGAACTCTCCATTGCATGACGAACGGCGGCTGAGGTATCTCGGACTGGCGTCCAAAAACTGAGTCCACTGAACAAACGCAGATGAAACTAAAACAGACACACGCTGCCTTCTCAAGTATGGCCCTTTCAAGGGTGAAGATCACTACCTGATCCGAGGCTTCGCTTCCCAATTTCCGTCTCACGTAGTTTAGTCCTCAGATCGTAATCTCTCTCTCTCTCTCTCTCTCTCTCGCTCGCTCACACCCGAACTCACTCTCTCACGCTCTCAAACACACACACACACACACACACACACATACATGGTTAAAAAAAAAAATCAAGAATGTGTAACATTGCAGCGCCAGACGGCATCCGTCCACGCCACTGGCACCGGCAAAGGAGTAAAGACGCATTTCTACCATCACACACAAACAAACGGACAAACACGAAGTCTAAAATCCAGGAATATTGTCCACGGTCGCTACCTAGATAGCTTGGCTCTCAACTTTGAGAAGAAGAAAAAAAACAAATGTTCCAAAGTAGGCCTACTGGATACCTGAGAGGTAGTTCCCCAGGGACAAAGACACTCTGTCCCCCCCCCACGTCTTCAAAAAGTCCAAGCCTTAAATACGACTGCTCAGCTCCTCCTTCGCCTCATCTTAAAGGAAACAACAACAAAAAATAAAATCAAATAAAAAATAATGCTGTGCTCATGTATACATCAACATCTTGGGGTTTTTTTTTCCATTTTTTCTTCTTTTTTTTTTCAGGCATTCACAGATTAAAATGCGGGAGCCCACATGAGTTAAAAGGAGAAGCTTCGACCCCTGAGGAAGATGAGTATTATCGCGTCTAACAGTCTGGAAATGGTTCCTCCGAGGTGTGCGGCGGCGGCACGCCTTCCCGACATTTGGAGCAAGGATCCTTTCGTTTGGCCGCAGGCGATCGTGACCGGATCAGGAAAAAGAAAAAAGAAAACAGCAACAAAACATGAGGTAACCAAAAACAAAAAAAAATAGACGAACAATAGAAATTCATGAGGTAATGACAAATTTTAAGATTCGAGACACCGATGTTGTCCGATGTGCCCGTCGTATAGCTTATTACTACGTCACCTTCACTACAGCAGATGGATGTGGTGGAAACGTCGACTTAAAACCGAAAACAAAAAACAACAACAAAAAACACAACAAAAAACAAAAAAAAAAAACAACACTGAAACGGATAAAAATAATGCCACAATTGGGATATAATAGCAGCTGCGTTCAAGTTGTCCGGTTTTGTTTCGAAATTCATTTCCTCTTAAATATTCACGGAGATCCGCCGAGTTTGGGAGAAGAAAAAAAAGAAATCAACATAAAGAAAAGAAAAAAAAAATAATAAGAAGAAGAAAACGTCCAGAACGCGGGTGATGGATGGCAACACCCGCTCAGGTACTGGACTCTTTGGGAGGTAGGTCCTCGTTGGTGAGCGATGTCACTATGGAGACGGGGCTGTCTGAGGTAGTGCTGTTGGTCGCCCTGGCGATCTGGCTGATGCGCTCCTCCACGCAGCCGGCCGACAGGCGGGCCTCCGCGTCGTGGTCCCAGCATTCCTCGATGGTCTCGCACATCTGGCCCAGACCCTGCGGGCAGTCACACACAGCAACGGTGGGAGATGTGGAAATAGTTACAAAAGCTGTAGATGCAACACACACAGGTACTGTGAAGGATGTGAGTAACTTGCTAGCGGGGTTTCCATGCTCTTTATTATTGCTAGCGTCCCATTCCTCTTTAAAGGCAGAGAATGCGACAACGCAAACTAAACCCACAACTCACACCATGAAAACGCAATACAAAATGGTTGTAATGGCTCGACTCGGTTTGCAGCGCACACAAACATAACGGATCGGGACTCTACAATGTGAATTTAGAGCAGGCTCACAACCGCGGACATTACTGCCCGGTAGACTTGCCACCCTTAACACTTTAAGAGGGTATCCTGACACGGCCTCAAAACCAACAAACAAAAAAAATGAACCAATAATTATCACCGTGATCACTTTACATGACATGGCTCTGCCCGACGGACGAAAAAACTCTTCCGGGGTTAACCCCGTACACATTAGACAAAGACCCGAGGTGGATGGATCAGGACCACAAGGAGGAAGCGGAGAACGGGGAATGCCCATTGTCCTGGCACTACCCCTCTAAACACGGCTGCAATTCTTCCACGGTTACTCACAGGATGCTTGAGCCAGGAGTCCTTGATGACTGGACGCATCTTCTTATGCACGACCACATCCTGCAGATCCTCCAGGGAGGGATGTTGGCCTATTTCCTCCTCGAACGGCAGCATGTACTCGCCCAACGAGCCTGGAATGAGGGCAGCGAACGCAACATCAAGCATGACGGGAAGAGCGTGAAGCAGTGATCGAGTCAAAAGTGATACGCTGTTGGGCGCGTGGAAGGACACGATAGGTTTATTTTAAAAAAAAATAAATAAAAATTTAAGGGTGAATTTTAAGCATCCTCTTATCTTTAAATCGAATTACATGGCTTTACCACGCAAACAGAAATGAGTCTGTGTTTTCTACATCAGTGTCAATCAGAGTGACCTTTGACCCAGTGGCCTTCCGGTGCAGTTTGAACAGAGGGATCAACTATTCTCCAGAGGGTGAAGTACAGAAATGGAAAACAGCCACTAGGGGGCAATAGTAGATGGAAGGAAAAGGAACTCTTGTCACCAACCACCAGCCAAATTCAACAAGCTGCAATGTCGATATTAGTTCATTTTTAACGCCGTTTATAGTACCACACATTTGTAATGGTTAGATTTGGTCCTGGAGTTTCCATAGCTTTAGAAACGGGATGAATAATTTGTGAAAACTGACTTATCGCACAAGACATCCAGCGTTAGACAACACACCAATGGCGGCGCGGTATCGTGAGTGACGCTTTGAGCGGTGCTGTGAGAGGACCCGGGAAAGGACCGTGGTAGGATCCGTTTCCTTTCGCCCAAGCTATGTCATTAATCTCAATGAAATCTATTTTACAGTTACGCTCAATTAAATTCTCGTAAAATAAATGTGTGACATTTCTCTTAGGTAACGAGATTAAACAAAACGAAGATGGATAGATGTGTTACATGAGCTTCTTATCATTTTCCCATGAGCTCATGAATTGAGTTATGCTGAAATATTCAAAGGCCAGTCACAACCGGAGAACCGAAGCTTTAATTAAGTATAATCAATTAGAGACGACGGAGACGAACAGACGTCTCATTACGAGAACAGGAGCCATTGTGTGTTCTTTTCAACAGTAAGGAGCCTTCCAAAAACGTCCAGCTTCGGGATCGTTCAAACCGTACTTCAGCACAGTAAACTCGAAGTCCAGCAGACTTAAAGAGGCGGCACGGTTATTAGTAGCTTCCTATTCTTATGAGAATAATTCATAGCTTGTGTTACGAGTTCCCCGAGCTCGACTCACCGTCAGACTCCGAGAAGCGCGACGCCAGCTCCCACAGCACCAGCCCCATGGCATACATGTCTATCCTCAGGAAGGAGTCTCGTTGGAAGTTGATTGCCCCCTCCAGCACTTCTGGGGCCATGTAGCGCCTCGTGCCCACCTGGCAGAACAACGAAGGGTGGCAGAACAAGCCAACGGTGAGTGTTTCTGATCAGCGTGCATGCTTTGTGGTCAAGCTGTGTGCATGTATGGAAGTGTACGAGAGACTGCTGTAGCAAAAACAGAAGATGCAATTACCGAAAGGAATGGAAAAAAAAGCAATATAAATGGACGTCTGTGTAGTCGTCTGTAGAGTTCAATCTGAGGTGATGAATATGGGCACAAGTGAGAACGGGACAGCTGATATGAATGATGAAACCACCGCTGTGGTGAACAAGATACCTGGCCATGAGTGTCCCCCGGAGGCTTTCCTGGCTCGAAGCGCACCGCCAACCCAAAATCTCCGATGACTGCAGTCAGATCCTCTTTTAGCATTACATTCTTACTCTTGAAGTCCCTGGGAAATTGAGTTCACAGTACACAGTGATTACACTGTCGCAGTCGCAAAGTATTTTAATCATCCGCCCTCGACTAAAGCTCATTTTGCTAATTAACATTTATGAGGATATTAACGTCCAAGTGGAAAATGACAAAAAAATGAGCACGATCAGAAGAGGGAAGCGCTAATTAAAAATCCCATTTGAGCTCTAGAGCAGCAGCCACAGGTTTTGGTGTTCTGCGGACAAGACTCTGAATGCACGATGGTTCAAAATGGAGGCGGCTACACTACCTGTGTGCAATGGTGGGTTTGGGACCTTCTCCCTTGTAGCTGGGGATATCCTCGTGGAGAAAGGCCAAGCCGCGGGACATGGTCTCCGCTATGTGACACAGCTCGCTCCAGGTCACCGTGTTACCCTTCAGGTGGTCTGTCAACGAGCCCTGCTCACATACAAACAGAAAAGAGCAGCAGCTGTATGAAAAACACGAACGCACTGAGAACCAGGCCGCTTCATACCTCACCAAGCTAATCAGCTCGAAGGCTGGGTGAGGATGTACATCACTGATAAGTCTGGGCTTAACCCCAAAGCTTCGACTCTCTGATCTGATCTCGGGAACAGTCCCAACCCAGCCTTCCTAACAGGGTTTCGTTTGAGGCATGCATCAAACCTTTGGTGCAGTAAGTGATACATGGGACAACTTCTGAAGCGACTCTGATGGGCACCTGCACAAAAATGAAGCCTGGATATTGTGGCTTGAATCTCATAGGAGCAGAATGGGTTAGCCACTGTGTGTCTCTTTATGCCTGTTGTTTTGAGGGATGCCTGTTCATGTTGTTCAAAAGATAGGCACCTGCCAAGCCCCTCAGGAGCTACAAAACATTGTTAGATGTGGGTTTTCAAAAGCTCAAGTGTTGTGACCAAGTTAAAAGGTGAGGTCCGGATAGCATAGCGGTCAAGTCTGTTGCCCACTAACACAGGGATCACCGGTTCAAATCCCCGTGGTACCTCCAGCTTGGTCGGGCATCCCTACACACACATTTGGCCGTGTCTGATATGATGCGTCACGATACGATGCGTATCACGAATCATGTGTCACGGCACGATATGTAACACGATACATGTGTCATGATATGTATCGCGATACATGTGTCACAGTACGATACATTGTATCGTGGTACATTGCAATACAATACATATTGTGATACATTGCAATACTCTGCGCTTTACTGAATTTACTGAAAATTCATAAATATAGCTGAAAATACAACTTGCTGTGCACCACCTGTGTAGTCTAATATTTACTACATCACATTATATTTTGATAAGTCAGCAGACAAATTTGAGTCAAAACTACTTAATTCAAAATTTCCATTCTAGTTTATTAGAACGGTATTTGCATTGCACAATACCCACTGTGTCACTGAATACTACTACTACTACTACTACTACTTTTGGCAGCTCCCCTTAGGGGTCGCCACAGCGGATCATCCGTTTCCATCTCTTCCCGTCCTCTGCATCTTCCTCTGTCACACCAGCCACCTGCATGTCCTCCCTCACCACATCCATAAACCTCCTCTTTGGCCTTCCTCTTTTCCTCTTCCCTGGCAGCTCCATATTCAGCATCCTGCTCCCAATATACCCAGCATCTCTCCTCCAAACCATCCAACTTGAGCGGTCCCTCTAATATACTCGTTCCTAATCCTGTCCTTCTTCGTCACTCCCAATGAAAATCTTAGCATCTTCAACTCTGCCACCTCCAGCTCCGCCTCCTGTCTTTTCATCAGCACCACTGTCACCGTGTCACTGAATACACTGAACTGAAATGTATAGATGCCACATCACATGAAAATTTAAGTGCGCATATATTAAGTGTTCTCGTCGTGTCACAGAACACACTGAACTCAAATCCGTTTAAAAACACGAATATTTTTTTTTTAATGTATCGATACGAGCGGCTGGAAAATCGACAAAAGTATTGTGAAAATATTGCAATACTGAACTGTATCGTTTTTTGTTTTTTTTTGCGCAGCCCTAGTTTCTCATACGTGAACTATTCCACGGCGGCCCACCACCCTTTCGGCATCGCTTCCCTGCAGAAAGAAGATTGGATAACGTTTAAAATTGATCAAGTCGTATTGTATTGCAGCACTGCGTATCAATGCGTCTCTTTCCTCGCTACCTCCTCGCTTGTTTACATCCATCAGCCCCTCCCGTCACGCACACAGGAGATGAGAGCATGGGAACATTATTTTCCCTGCACCGGAGAGACGGCTGACAACCGCCATAAAGCCAGAGTGAACGACAGCTGCTGTGTTGACTGAGGATCCTAACAAACAGCCAGCAAAATTACAGCCAGCAACATTTGTTTGGCTAAACCACCTTTGCACATGTCCAAAACTAATGCAACGGAATAAAAAAAACATCAACTATATCCCACGGACAGGACACGTGAGTAGAATTTCCTTGGTATATGGATCCACAGGGAGCTCTAATCTAGTTTTTTCTCTTGCAAATTGAACTAATATTTGTAGTGTAATAAATGTAATGCATTTACAGAAAAAACAAAGTTTTTAGATTTTAGTTTCATAAATTTTAGTAGAAAACACATCATTTACAAACAGCTTAATTCGCACGAGGGGGAATATTTTCTAGAAGAATCCATTCTGGTGCCCAGCAGTGTCCCTCAATAATGAATAACAAATGCAGGAGAGAAAAGAAAATCTTCCAAGTTTTATTCAACCTAACTGAACTGCAGGTAATGAGTACCTCCATCCCTAACCAAGAACTTCAATAAAAACATTTTTAGGCCCCAGGGAAAGGAAGTTTTATAGCGGGAAGTTTTATAGCCCACAAGTATTTTGGAGCACAATTATGAACGATGACCAAGAAACAAATAACCACTTTTCTTCCCGTATTGTGTTGTCCTCTACCACACCGAGTCCACGGATATAAAAGCAGTTTTGAAACAGGGTGTCTGTATGTGCGGTGGTGGTGGTGGTGGTGGGAGGGGCGCTCTCACCCTCTCATGAAACTCCATGATGAGCCAAAGCTCCGTCTCCAGGTTGGTCCCATGCTTCTCTGCGGCAATGTAACGCAGGATGTTCTCATGACGCATCCCGGGGGTCAGGAATATATCCCGCTCGTTCTGCCAGGACTGCTTGTCCTGCACACGTGCAAGTCGAGAGACACACATGCAAGCACAGACACAGACACACACACACACACACACACACACACACAAATAACATTAACGTCCAATCATTCGACTGGATCAAATATGGGAATGCAAAACACACTAAGTCACATTTATTTATACAAGACACCAAGTCACATTTATTTATACAACACACTAAGTCACATTTATTTATACAACACACTAAGTCAAATTTATTTATACAACACACTAAGTCACATTTATTTATACAACACACCAAGTCACATTTATGTATAAGGGCCTCTTAAAGAATGCTCTGGAAAAGCAATTCAGAGTGATGAAAGAAAAGGACACGGGTACAACATCCTCTCTAATCAAGAAAGCAAACAATGAATGATCAATTAAGAGGCGAAACGTATGTGTGGGTGTGTGTGCATTTGTGTGTGCATGCACGCTTTGTGTAGGCGTGAGTACGAGAAGGCCGAGGCGCCTGCGTTTGCTGATCAAGGACAGACAGACAGCACTGCGTCTGCACACCTGCACGGGGAAGATCTTCACAGCCACATATTCGCTCATCAGCTGGGCCTTCCAAACACACCCAAAGCGCCCCCTAGCCTTGATCTCCAGCAGCTGCAGGGGTTTCAGACCCACCAGAGGGGAGGGGGGAGAGGGACCGGGGTCCTGAGAAACAGCCGGAGAAGACCAATTAATCCTCAGGAGTGGTACACGGGTTTAAATCTCCGGAGTCAATCATCTAAAGTACAGCAGCTTTACTACCTATATGATTAAAAAACCTATTACGGAGCCAACGCGAGAGTTAGTTTTACGGAAGAGGACAACTGTTAAAGAGCACTTATTACTCTTATCTTTAACATTTTTCTATTACAGATGGATAATCTGGGAACAAGGGAACACGTCTTACATATATTGCATGTTTTCCCCCCCCCCCTCCTGTACCTCTGTAGTCCACAACATTATCTACTTTTGATTCGGACTATTGAAAAACGCTTCATCTAAAATAGCATTTAGCATATCATAGCAATCTGATTCGAGCTTTTATCCATCAGTTTTTCTTTTGCATGGGAGAACCCAGCGGATAGCAGCACCGGCTTAACGCCTATGAGGTAACATTTAAAATGGAAACTCGAGATGGGAGCACGAGCCCCGCTCACCTCGCTGAGGTCCACGTGGCCGTAGGGGGGCTTGCGGTGGCGGTACATCCACAGGGCCAGCAGCAGAGCCAGGGACAGCACGCAAAGAGGCAGCAAGGAGTACACCAGCACATTCAGGAGGGATGGTACTCGAGGCGGAGGCCTGATTTTCACTGACGAGGAGGAAGGACAGAAGAGTTACAGCTCGTCAACGCGTTTAAAAATGGGGGTTTCCAGCATCAGCAAAAAAAAAAAGAAAAAAGAAAAAAAAGATAAATCAACTATGGCGGGAATCCAGTCGGGTCGCTGGGGCCGTTTCAACAGAGTACGAGAACGCTACAGTAGTGGTCAGACCCCACACAGACTGGTGAAAATTTAACGGCAACACCAAAAACCAACTGGTGGGTAGGCTCAGTTCCCAGTGGGGTTTTTGACAACAATACAGAGATTTGGTCCTTTGTGGAGTTTTAAATCATGTTGCCTCGCCTCCAACGCTTAATACTGAGCAAGTAGCCGGTAATTCATGGTCCCGTAAGTCAGGATTGGCTCTCCTGCTAATATATTAATTTCTCACCGGATGAGCTCATCACACAACCCTGACTTGCGTATTCAAAACCGATGCAGCGGGGACAGGTTACGGATGCGTGCCCACAAAAACCATGTAGTGAGAGAAATGGGCTTCGAGCCTCATTACCGCACTGTAGGAATGCGTATGCCACTGAGGCTGGATCTATTTTTATGTAAATAAGTGATGTAAAGAGGTCTTGCAGAATTACTTTTCATACCTTTACATTTAGTCAATTTTGCATATGTCACAACTTGTTAGTCTTGCCATTAGAATTTACCATCTTTAACAACCCCCGACAGCCCTCGACAGCCCTTGAAAAGCTCTTCTTCGGCACAGATGTTGAGCAGCGCCAATTTATCCTGGATCATCCTGATCTGACTTCTCGCCAACGCAATCTCTTTAATACTTGAACCATTTCTCGCAAACAAACTTAAACCACGATCTGCCGCAGGGAGCGTGGAAAATGACGGGCAATTTGCCTCTAGTCTTTCATGTCTGCGGACACTTCTGTTTGTGCAGAAGTGCTTTACCGTCGGGGATGTTGACATGGAACTTTAAAGGAAATAGTTGAATCGCCTCATATCTCTTGTTAACCGGAGACCATTACATACGGTCTTACAACACATGAACAGGTACGGCTGTGAAGGTTATGTGAACTGGTAATGATGCTAACCATGATGTATGTAAGGGTCTCCATTGCTATATGCAAGGATAATATCCTCCGCTCCCCGTCACTGCAAGGTAAGAGCAAAGACCTCTTTCAGCACATATTGCATAACAGATGCTTTCACCACTCACCTCGGTTGCCGCCACTAATTATGTCAGGTAAGTGGGTGAATCTCTCATTGCAGTAGTTGCCTTCGCAGCAGCAGAAGAAGACCTGAGGATTCTCCTCCATGGAAACACACTCTTGCCTGTGACAGTCGAAGAAGACACAACTCCATTACTGAAAAAGCCCACATTTTGAACATATTTTTTTGGTCATTTCTATGACCAATACATCAGTATTTTCAGTTTGAATGGCAACCGAATATAGATTTCTATAAACCCAAAAAGGGGGGGGGGGGGAGTGCCATGGCTCTAGAATGGCTTGTCACAATCGGGATCTTTCACTAGATGGTCACTAAATAACAAATCTTGTTTCCAACCATCTCTTTCAAAAATGTTACCAAGCCATTCTGTCTAAGTACATGGACAGAAATGGAGGGGTCCCAAGTAGGATTCCTCGTATGTGTAGGCCTAAACATACTTGGCCAAATAAAGTGATTGTGATTAATGAAACTAAGGGGTCAATTCTCAAACCATTGTCTCCTGATGTTAAAAGAGCATGGAGAAGAAAAATAGTCGATCAGGTATCACGTCCGAGTATTATTTTGATGCAACATATCCTAACAATGACAAAGTAAGACTATAATATGAGGTGCTTTATGTATTCAATTCATGGGGCCCTGTGTGATGCCGAATTCAACCTCTCTGGGACAACAGGTGACCATGAGAGCACATGTTCCCATCTGGCTCTTACTTTTCCCCCATTGTAACTTTCTATTATGTAAAAACCTTCTAGGATTGCAGCAATGCGGTGTCACATGTCTTATCTGCATGCTGCGAATGTCACCTGTAACCCTCCCAACTCCTCACTTATTTGTCCCCTGTAACACTAGTGATCCCGGCGTGGAGGCTCGCACTACAGGTCGCTCTGGGTGCGAGCCAAAAATGTAGCGACACCCGCCCCGGCGGACCGACCTGTCATAGCAGTTGAAGTCATCGAGCCAGCAGCCCTTCTTCACCAGCTTTATAGTCCCTGAGGAGTTGAGCCACGAGGCGTAGCAGTGCAGCCGCTTGTCCTTCTCCCCCTCGCACCGCTCAAAGCCGCTCTGGTTCGTCCGCTCCGTGCGCCAGTTATCGTTGTAGTACACACACTCCCGGGTCTCCGCTTCGCCCAGACTGTATCCTGAAACACAGAGGCGAGAGTGTGTGTGTGTGTGTGTGTGGGGGGGGGGGGGGCTCAGCTCAGCTCATGTCTTTAATGAATTGAAACTCAATTGGGGATGCGTGCGCGGCACAGGCACACAGGCTGAGGAGAAATGTCCCCGAGCAAGACTTCTATCAGCGGCTTGGCGCGTGGCCAAGTTGGGGAGTCCTCGGCGTTGAGAGAGAGAGGGCTCCTTTGGGCAAAGAAATAGTTCCTGAATAGCAGCTGAGCATAATCTCATTCACTACAACATCATTTTGGAGCCTGACAACTGTATGGTGGGAAAAGAGGACAACATTTAATTAGCTGTAGAAAAACAATGATACACCGTGGCACAGAAAAGAAAAACACACACACACACACACACACACACACACACACCACATTTACATTGCTCGCTACTTCTATAGATAAGGACCCTTGAAACCTCCTTGAGCAGGGCACATATGGAGAGGCAGATAAGACCTTCTGTCAAAGTTAATTCTGCAGTGGCTTTTGTCTCCTATGTGGAGAAATGTTCTGCCAAATGAGTGTGTTGGGTAGTCACAGCGCTGCCTACAGTCACAAGGTACAATAGCTGTCAATCTCCCTATCTGGTGGACGTCTTTGTTATTTCAGCTGCGGTATCTTTCAAGGCTGGAAAAGGAAGGGGGGGAAAAAATCACTGATTTGATTAATATTCAAACAAACAAGCCGCGCACGTCCTTCAAAATACTATTTGGACGTCTCAATCTTTGTTCGACCGCAGGGGGGGGGGGAAACAGTGCCTGTCTCTTTAAATCCCAACCTATAGGAGGTTGCCCATCCCCCCAATTGTACCCCCCCCCACAACCCCCTGAACCCATTACACACGCACGGGCGTGCGCGTACGTTGACGCCACACCGAGAAGAAAAAAAAAGAAAAGAAAAAAAAACAGATTTTTGGTCAGGCGCATTGTCCGACGGCCCACAGCGCTTCCCACAATGCACGCGGGGACGCATACGGCCGTCTCTAGACGATCACTATCGGGGACGGGGGTCTTCCTTGAATCCCAAATACCGCAAAACACATGCAAGCACCGATTCCCCCCCCCCCCCTCCTCCCCGTGTTGAGCGGAGATGGCATTTATGATATCCGTTGTCACATGATGCGGGAGGACTTTTACTACTAGATCAGCGCCCTCCCCTCCCCTCCTTGTTACTTACCGAAGCTTATACCACAAACAGGCAGGCTGGCTTACTATGCTCTCTAATCTAGCAACCACAGAGGCATTATCCCAGAGACATACCCTCACACCACACGGCTAGCCGAGCTGCTCAGCTGAGATTGGAAGAGCCGTAACAATGGTCCTTTACCATACAAGGGAATATCATATATATGGTGTGTGTGTGTGTGTGTGTGTGTGTGTGTGTGTGTGTGTGTGTGTGTAGGGAAGGAGGGATCCGAAGCTGCCTCGTAACCTTTTGTTGTGTTGAAACCAACGCAGGCAAGGTAGAGAGGGGCTGATCACAAGCCGACGGTGTCACCTCGAAACCTCCCGTTTGGGGGGGGAAATGTCCCCTGCTTTCTCGGGGGGGGGAATAAAATCCCCCCAACAAAAGAAAACAAACCTCGTGCACGGTTTTCACGTGGCGCGCCCGAGCCGTGTTAACAGTCACCTTCTATTTTGGGGGAGTTTTAAGACTCGTGCGCTGACAGCGGCGCCTTGCCTCCGCTGATCGAAAAAATATGGTGCATTTCTCATCGCGCAATTTTTGATTTTTCTTTTTTCTAACAAATCTCGAAGACGGCTCTGGTGAGCGTCTAAAGGCTCCTTGTCCGGTCCGCCGCCACGAACAAGAGCCCGGTTCCGGGACGGAGCCTATAAGGTTTCAGGATGTTGATGCAGCTGCTGCTGCCATCTATTCCTGCCACCGTCCGGGGAGAGGTGGGGGGGGCAACGCAACAGTTACAGCCTCGGGATTAGACGGTATTCCTGCCCCTTCCCGCATCGCGGAACAACCCGGAGGAAATTGGCCCGAAGTCGCTTAGGCTTCGAGAAAAAGGGGGGCAAAATGAGTCCTTCGGTATTACCTAGGTGAGAGACAAACCCGAAGGAATGGCGACAATACACGTCCCCCCCCCGCCTACCCACCCCCCCCCCATTCCGTAACAGTCGGATGATGGTATTTTGGGGGAAATTACACGAAAAAAACTTTCCACACCAAACCAGAAACCAGAAACTCGCCGGCGGGTCCACATTTCCAACTTAAGATCCGGAGCGTAGACATTTGAAGCTACTCCAAGTGTTGTTGTGTGTGCATGCGTGAGTGCATGCGTGTGTGCATGCGTGTGCGGCTCGAAAACTGTTGCAATTTCAGCGCCCCCCCCCCCAACAATAGAGTCTTCCTACCTGCACATAAAGTTCCCAGAAGAAGTGAACACGTCAGCCACGAAAACGACATGTTCCGTTTTAATCAGTAGGCAGAGATCCTCTCTTCCTTCCGTGGCGAACATTAAAACTCGGGGGGTGGGGGTGGGGGGGTTTATCCAAACATCGATCCACGATCAAAACCACCACAAGGCCTCCGCGCCGCTTCCAGCAGAGCCGACCACAAGCGTGCGTCAATAGCCGCGGCGGAGCAACAATGTTACGGAGGGAGAAAGAGAGAGCGCGAGAGAGAGAGCGAGCGCGCGAGAGAGAGAGAGAGATAGCGAGCGATTAATTGGCTACGAGGCTGTTAATCCCGCAAACAGGTGCGCGGTTTCGCGTCGGAAATGCGCCCCGGCTCGGCTGGGAAGCTACTCGGCGATCCGTTTGTCGCGGGGGCTTTTGTCCTTCCGCTGGAATCGTAGCGCCGCTGCGTCGGGAGGTCGGTCGGGGTTTACATGCATGTTACTGATCTGTGTCCAAAATGGCTTCTAAATTGGGAATGGGCTGCGAACGGGGAAACCCGGATGTGTAAACACAAAGAGGGGGAATTCAGGCAGCTACGCGGAGTGACCTCAACGCGACACTGGGGGGAGACGACCGAAATATCTCCTCTCGCCGCTGCCATTTCAGTAAGAATATAAGAGGAATGGACGGATCCGCTCGATAGGCGACGTGCGTGTGTGTGCGTGTGTGTGTGTGTGTGTTGGGCGGTGTAATTTAGGGATGTTGAAGTTTGATTTGAGAGTTGATGCCGTTTTGTTGGGACGCGGCGCGTGTTACCATAGCTGCGTTTTGATCGACAGCCGAGTGACCGGTCGCGGGTTCAGGTTTCAGCATCGATTGATGACGTATTTATTCGTCAATTAAATAGGGGGCTTTCAAACGCCGCTTTTTTCCGAGGGGGTTGCACAGTGGACAGTGTGAGAGAATGTGACAACACACACACACACACACACACACACACACACACACACACACTGTTTTCATTTTTGGGAACATTTCCGTTTGCTATCTCCTGATATCATATGCACACGATGCTCTCGTGCACGTCATTTTGATTTCCCATTGATTGATGACCAAATTTCAGCCCGCTGAAAAGCTCCACTGTATCGGAAAGCCTCCACTCAGCGTCAGCATCAATTTCCCTCAGGGCCGTAATTATAGAAATATATACTGGGGGGGGGGGGGGGCGGCGGCACAGCCACATATTCAGTGGCGGGTAGAGTAAACAAAGCCGGTACTCAAGTAGAAGCATTGTAGCGAATTCGGGGGGCAACCGCAGGAACTGCCGCAGCCGGGACGCGAACCCGTGTCTCTCGCACCGCGTGCGACATCGCTAACCACTCATCTAAAGGGACCGACCCGATGCGCGTTACATTGTAGGTAGTGCAAGAATCATCCACTTCTAACACCTCTACTACTACTACTACTACTACTTTCGGCTGCTCCCGTTAGGGGTCGCTACAGCGGATCATCCGTCATCCACTTCTGACACCAATGTAGTGAATTCGGGGGGGGGGGCATCGCAGGAGCTGCCGCAGCCGGGACGCGAACCCGCACCGCGGGCAACATCGCTACCCGCTCGACTAAAGGGTCCGACCCGTTAGACAAGGGCTAACGTGTCTACTTATGCACGTTACAGTATTGTTACTTTATAATTATATTTACTCAAATAAAAGTAAGAGTACTTGTAAAAATAACTACCTGAGTAAGAGTAAGAAAGTACCACATTAAAAAAAACCCTACTCAAGTCAAGTCAAGTCAATTTCATTTGTATAGCCCCATATCATAAATTACAAATTTGCCTCAAGGGGCTTTACAGCAACACAACATCCTGTCCTTAGACCACAAGTAGTGAGTAACTTCATTAGATGCGATTTATGACATCAATTACATTCAAACAGGGCCTCAACAGGTAATAACAAATGTAGTTTATTGTAAACGTTATTTGTCATATCCAGAACCAGACAAATGACAAAATAAGTGCTCTTAAGCACTGTTCAATGTCTTAAACAACAAGAAAAAAAATTGTGTCACTGAATCCTCAAAGAAGAGGCCTGGATGCAATCTGCATCGTGTGTTTGTGTGTGTGTGTGTGTGTGTGTGTGTGTGTGTGTGTGTGTGTGTGTGTGTGTGTGTGTGTGCGTGTGCACATGCATTCAGTGTACAAAACATACAAACTCAACTCTTTTTTCACCTATTTTCCTAAAAGATACATTGTTATGAAATCAATAACGTTACATGAATGTATCACAACGCGACCTCAACCGGTGGTAAACTACTAATAAGACACGTTAGCCCCTAGCTAACGGGTCTGACCCTTTAGCCCAGCGGTTAGCGGCGTCGCCTTGTGGTGCAGTACACCCCGTATCGGTGGGATCCGGAAGTGTGCAGATCCTCAAAAGTCTCTTCGGAGCGTGGGAAGAACAAGCGCGAGGGCGCGCTTCCGGGGAGGGTGACGACTGTAAACTACTAATAAGACACATTAGCCCCTAGCTAACGGGTCTGACCCTTTAACCGAGCGGTTAGTGATGTCGCCTTGTGGTGCGGTACACCTCGTATCGAATCCGCACCGGGCAAGAAAATAACCGGTTACAACCGGTAATAGCAAATGTGAAATGCACATACAGTATATTGTTGTTTAAGTGCTATATACAGAATTAGATAAATGAAAATACACATGTAAACTAGATCACTCACTCAAGGACAGGCTTGGATGAAGTCATTCAAAAAAATAAAACATATTCCACGAAGTAAAAAAATTATATCTTCACCATCGTAACATATATTAATGCACTTTTGTCATAGGCTCCAGCATTCCGCAACCCCGATTGGGATAAGCGGCTTGGATTGTGGATGGATGGATGTCACTAGGGCGTTATATTGGTGCCTCATTCCTGAACGAGCAATGGAGGTTCTTAATGAGCAATGGGAAATTTTGTGCACAGAAAAGTATATTTTGCATTCAGATTTAATGTTACCGAATGTGACAATGACGAGAAGCTGGCTCCCTGTTATGTCTCAGGTTGTGAAACCTCTCATCAAGTGGCCGAGCAAGCATGCAAATATTAAGGAATATACCAAAATGTTGCACGGAAATTTTCATTGCCAGACCCACGAATCTAACCTTCAGAGCCCAAACATACTCGAATTATAAGAGCCACAACACAGTCAAGTATTTGGCTGGCATGTCACCTCCAGGAGCCATTAATTTTCTTCCGCAGGTTGGGGTGTTGGCCGTGTTTCTGATAAACAATTTACAGCTGAGTCTGGATTATATGGCCTTCTAGAAGTAAATGGTGAGACACCAGCAGATCCTGGTTTTACCATCAGAGACGTGCTTGCCGTGCATGGTGCCACACTCAGAATCCCCCCCCCCCCCGCTCTCTCTGCCTAGCGTGAGAATACACACTGCAGGAGTAACGGGTAGATGGAAGAATTTCAAAATTCTGACAACTGTTACTCCACTCACACAGGTGGACAGACCCCTTAGCTGACACGGGGGTTGTGTGTGCAGCATCAACAAACCTTTGCAAATGCACAGCCCCTAGAAAATAACTTGTCAATGTTTCGATAGAGGATCATGAAATTATGATCTACATTTTCCAGTATGTAGAGTCAAAGATACATTTCAAGGTTCAAGGTTTTTATGAGTCATACGTTTATGTGCAGGTACAGCAGCAGTGACATGAGGTAATTTTTGTTTTTTTTTACAAGATGCACACTTATTGTGAAAAAAATGTTATTAGTAAGATTAATTCAACACTCAGTTGTTTTAATGTAAGATACAACTACAGGCGATGCCAATTTATTACTGCATTAAAGTAAAGTGTCAATCATTTACACTCAGCTTTCATTCACAGTGAGTGTCATCATGAGCAAGAGGAGGAGGGGCGGCGGTGATGTCAGTTTTTTTTGGGGGGGGGGGGCAGCCTCAGGACAGAGGAAAAGTAAGTTGAGAGCTCTGGAGAAGGATACCGAAAATGGTGAGTGATCATTCCTGAGCATCATGTCAAGAAACATCACTTTTTTTGCTGATAATATTTCTTTTATGTTCACTCTGGTATTTTGGGATGGCGGGGAATGAGTTTTCAAATTCTGAATTATTTCCGGTGGGGCAGACCCCCCGGCATATTTGTTTGCCCCCCCCCCATTAACTCCATGGCTACGGCCTTGATTTCCCTGTTAACCCTCCAACACTTCCAACCATTTTAAGCTGGTCCCAAATTGCAGGCCTATGGAACCTACAGTCTCCCTCCCATTACATGTTTTCATCATTATCTTTTTTCCCCCAATACTGTTTTTATTGCACATTAAGATCCCATAAAAACCAGTATTTATAGTGCTTTCCAACAATACATCAAGTTAGGGTTAAGCATCTGAAATCTGTGATGCCTACTTTGAAAGGAAAGCGTTAAACTAAACCCAAAGATAAAACATATTAAAGCCCTAATTATTAATTTAGCTTTTAAAAACTAACGGTACGGTAGAGAGCTAGGTAGCTGAGTTGCAGCCTGAAAGCACAGAACTTCCTTATGAGAAGTTTACTTCAGTGGGCTTTTGGTAATGCTTCCTTTAAAGTAAAAATAAGCAAGAGTACTTTATCACTTTTGTTACACTTGCAAAATATAAACTTTAAAATAGCATACTTAAACTTTATTTAAAAGTAACTTTGACTCAGCACACATTTTCATGTACTTGTAAGTTCATTTTTAGTTCCCCAAAGTTAGTATACTTTTCCTACTTCAGAATGCTGAGACGATATAAAGCATACCTATGAAGGATGCTAAATTCAGCATTCTCCTGGCCAGACTGGCGGAGTAGAGCGTTACAAACCGCGTCCCAGTTCTTTGGCCAGTTTTCTAGGTTGGAATACTTACATTTCCTCACGAGCGCTGAGATATATTTAGATTTTTTTTCTTTCTCGGAATTGACATTTTGTGTATAAGGGCTAGTGCTAAAAATAGCTGACCTAATTTGGATCTATAGCATCAAAAAAGGCAAAGATGTTATTTCAACTGATTAGGCTCATTTCAGCTCCATATAACGGTCTTATTAACAAACTAGATGTGCGGAGCGAACCCAAAACAGAAGCACACAGTGCTCCTCATTACAAACCATGAACATCACATGAGTTGGCCAGATGTTCAATTCACTGTTCATTTTGACATCCCTTTGGTATGTATGTATATATATATATATATATATATACATACATATATACACATATATATACACATATACACATATACATATATATATATATATGATATTTTTTCCTTTTTTTTTTACAGTGACACACAACATATACTACTTGATATAGTGTTAGATCATGGTTTTTTTTCCTATTGTAAATACTTTAATGTAATCCAACTGACCTGCTCTTTTAGTCCCTGTTGTTCTCATAATAAGTACATATCTGAGTGCTTTGTCTGTCCTAATATACATACATATATATATGTGTGTGTGTGTGTGTGTGTGTGTGTGTGTGTGTGTGTGTGTGTGTGTGTGTGTGTGTGTGTGTGTGTGTGTGTGTGTGTGTGTGTGAGACAGTCATCTCTTCTGACAGCTTTTTGGTCACTTAGGCATTATGTGACTCCAAATAGCCCATATTTTTAAAATAGCAAAAGTATTTGCAAACCTAGATGATTTATCTTCATGTGCTACTTACACATTGATGGGGGGGAAAAAGCCATTTCATGAATAACCTCTTTCTCTCCATCCACCATAAAAAAAGAGAACATCTAGAGAGCATCAACAACGGCGCGGTGATGTTATAATGCCATTAAGACTCACTTCCTGGTCCCTCTCTCCATCACGGCTTTGACATTTAGACTAATGGCGGCTTGGTGACACCGGGCCTACACATGCAGCAAATGGCCTAGGAATAAGGTTAGGTAGGTAATCGCTCTTAAACTAGTACCGTGAAGCGTAACACAAGACAAAGCATTTCCTCATTAGGCGCTCCCGTATTGACCCTGTAATTCAATAGAGGCCATAAGGGAAACTGTGAAGGCGGAGATGCTGTTGTCATGACAGTTGGAGGAGACGGCACAGCAGGGCAGGGTCACAGGTTCACCGGCCACGTTCACCAAGTATCACTGCTCGCCAGGGAGCGTAGGCGCAGGCGCTACAGCGGCGAATAAAGGAAAGGACCTAAATCGTGAATCTGAACAGTCGATCGGTAGCCTATAATATGAAGACGCACCCGTCTAAACGAGAAACTAGCGTACGTATTTGTAGAATAATACTGGGCTTTTTGAAAGACACCGTATATGTGGAGCTTATGTGCGGCAGAGTTGAATGTGATAAGATTTCCACTGGGAGGGACGAAGAAGGACAGGATTAGGAAGGAGTATAATAGAGGGACCGCTCAGGTTGGACGGTTTGGACACAAAGCAAGAGAGGCAAGATTGAGATGGCTTGGACACGTGTGGAGGAGAGATGCTGGGTATATTGGGAGAAGGATGCTGAATATGGAGCTGCCAGGGAAGAGGAGAAGAGGGAGGCCAGAGAGGAGGTTTATGGATGTGGCGAGGGAGGACATGCAGGGGGCTGGTGTGACAGAGGAAGATGCAGAGGACAGGAAGAGATGGAGACGGATGATCCGCCGTGGCGACCCCTAACGGGAGCAGCCGAAAGTAGTAGTAGTAGTAGTAGTATATGTGGAGCTTAGGTATAACATCAGTACATATAATGCATAGCTTGGTCATTTCGATGTGTATATTAGCAGGTAAGGACGGGTAACCAGTGGTTCACAAATTAAAAAAAAGTGTGTAAATTGACAATAGTCAGGTTAGCAATCCACCGCATCCCCCGACTGATGGTGGCGCAAATTCACGTTCGCAGCGGCCTCACCCAGTACCCTCCATGCCCCTGTCGAGCTGTGTGCCCGAAGAGGGAGCACCGAGGGCGGTCTGACCGGATGCGGAAGCGAGGCAGGCTAAGCTAACCGCTAGCCCATCCTGGCTGGCGTTCGTTCTCCTGGACAGTGATTTTTTTTTCTTTTAGTTTAGATATACGTGTTAGTTTGGATATATGTGTTCTTGTAGTTTCTGGGTGTGTGTTTCTGTCTTTGTGTTTCGCTGCCATGGGCTTGGCGGGGAACGACGGTTAGTGTTTCTGGTTCTGAACTGGAGAAGCGCAGTGAGGGATTCACAAGTCAGCCCTGATCGATGTGAGCCGAGGGCTGGTTTTATGGACAGTGGTCCCCCAGAACGTCTTCTGAAGATCTGTGTAGGGTTCTGTTATTTCCACGTAATGTTCCCTTTGTCATCATAACGCAAACGCTGAAGCAGAAATCCCCGTGTGGTGGGCTTCAGTGTAAAGTGGATAAGTGACACTAGGTGGTGGCAGTGTTCCCTTGGGGGATGTGTGTGTGTCTCTCCCTTGATATATGAACTGTAAATGGAAAAGCACAGATTTCTTTTTATTATTATTGTGTATTGGTTGCCGTGCTACGTGTTGACTTATATATATATATATATATATATATATATATATATATATATATATATATATATATATGGGGGCAGCGGGGCCACAGCGTTTAGCATGATAACTAGGTGTGCGCGCCTGCTTGTGTGGTGATTCAATGAGGGACCCATCAGTGTAAGAAGCATTTACAGCTCTGTTGTTATTGCACAGGCTGGAAAGCGGTGGGCTGAGTCGCAGCCCGCGGCCATTTCTGCCGCGAGCGTGCCGGTGGAGCACGTCCTGAACTCCACACTAGTGCACACACACGCAGAAAAGGGAAGTGGAAAACAGTGCTGTATCGGCCACTTTATTGAAGGCTACAAATTCTCCCCAGCGCTTAAAATAAAACCAAGTATCGTAAAAGATTTTCTTCACCTTTTTTTTTGTTGTTTTGTTTTTTTTTAATTTTGCAGTTCCGAGGTATCAGTGACAGATCCCATGCCCCGTGTGTAAACATAGATGACATAATTGTGCACCCCCCCACCCCCTCGCCCTCCCCCCCCACCCCCACCCGGTTTGGTCTCCGGGGTGGTGAACGTTCAGAAGTGGAGTCTAGAAGTAGTTGGCCACCCTGCGAACAGACTGGATGTTCGGAGTCTGCGCCTGCCACTCCATGAAGCTGCTGTGGTTTCCGCGCTCCACCACGTACATGCGGCCACGGAAGTTGGGCTCTTCATACAGCACCCAGCTGGAGACGAAGAAGGGAGGGGTGGGGGAGGGAGGGAGGGAGGGGTGGGGGAGAAACAGTACTTTCAGTTTTTGAACGTTCGAGGTGGTACAATATCTACTGTCCGAGGCGGGGCTAGAGCAAAGGGCCGTTGTCTTCCAACGAAGGTGTCTGTATTGATTACGTGGTAGTTTACCCTATACTATCAGACCTGGGTTAGATAAAGTTAGCAAATTAAATTTGTAAGCGAAATCTTATTGTCGGCTTTAAATGTGCTCAAAACCCACACTGGGTGTGGTCTACTTCATCAGAACAAGTGAGATAGCGTCATGCTTTTTCCACTATAGTGCTAAAAACACATATGAGGTAAAATGTGAATATTAGACTGAAGTAATATTACTTAAATCTCCATATTAGATATAAAGTTAAAAACAAAAAAAGCCCGCCCGCTACCTGCTAGGAGACTAGAATAAACACCAAGAGCACACTCATAACGTGTTTCAAGCGGCACGTTATCCCTAATGGGATCCGGGGACGGACAGCATGGGTGGGGGAGATACGTACGCTCCGTCTCCGTAGACCTTGATGGAGTTGACGCAGTTCTTGGTCAGGCCGCGCCCCTGCAGGGACGGACAGTCCTCGCACAGCTCCACACACTCGCCGGTGAACTTCTCCCCCTCGAACAGCTCTATCTTGTAGTGCTCGCCGTGCTGGGGGAAGACAATGGGCACAGGGGCAGTAAATCCCCTGACGTGTGTCTCGTGAAGGACCCGGGCCCGGCTTTACCTCGCGTGACTGACGGCACATTATATGGGAAAGGCCGCAGGGAGAAATCCCGGCTACGGACCCCGGCCGAGGCCTGGGGCGGAATGTATCGGCCAGGCGGGACGTGTCAAGTCCGTAATCCGCGTTTTCATAACGCCCCGCTCCCTTTGGCGTTACGCGGGATATATCGGGGTCCTTGGTACCATGTGACAATGTGTATTGTTAGACCGAGTCTGTTAGTAGTCTGCGTGTGTCTGCAGCCTGTCCTTTTACTGTAATGGGCGATTCTGATTCTGAACTGTCCTATCAACATGAATAAAACACAACTATGAACACACACACATACACACACACACACACACACACACACACACACACACACACACACACACAAGATCCCTTTATGGAAGCCTTAGGCCTTCAGTTTGCTTTTGTCACTCTGTGGGGATTCTCTCTCTCTCTCTCTCCGTCTTTCTCTCTCTCTCGTTCTCCCTCTCTCTCTCTCCGTCTTTCTCTCTCTCTCGTTCTCCATCTCTCTCTCTCTCACACTCACACACACACACACACACACACACACACACAGATTCATGATAGATAAGCTTACAGTGAATAAGTTGACCCCCCTCGTTCTCCCTCCCTCTCTCTCTCTCCCTCCCTATCTCTCCCTCCCTCTCTCTCTGTCTGTCTCTGTCTCTCTCACTCTCTCTCGCTCTCCCTCCCTATCTCTCCCTCCCTCTCTCTCTCTCTCCCTCCCTCCCTCTCGCTCTCCCTTCCTCTCTCCCTCTCTCTCCCTCTCACTCTGTCTGTCTCTGTCTCTCTCGCTCTCTCCCTCCCTCCCTCTCTCGCTCTCCCTCCCTATCTCTCCCTCCCTCTCTCTCTCTCTCTCCCTCCCTCTCGCTCTCCCTCCCTCTCTTCCTCTCTCTGTCTGTCTCTCTCACTCTCTCTCACATGCAGATTCATGATAGATAAGCTTGCAGTGAATAAGTTAACCCCCCTCGCTCTCCCTCCCTCTCTCTCTCTCTCTCTCTCTCTCTCTCCCTCCCTCCCTCCCTCTCGCTCTCCCTCCCTCCCTCTCTCTCCCTCTCTCTGTCTGTCTGTCTCTCTCACATGCAGATTCATGATAGATAAGCTTGCAGTGAATAACTTCCTCTCTATCTGTCTTTGCCTCTTTCACTCTCTCTCTCTCTCTCTCTCTCTCTCTCTCTCTCTCTCTCTCTCTCTCTCTCTCTCTCTCTCTCTCTCTCTCTCTCTCTCTCTCACACAGATTCATAATAGATAAGCTTACAGTGACTAAGTTCCTCTCACACACACACACACACACACACACACACACACACACACACACACACACACACACACACACAGTAAGACATCTCACCATCCTGATTGGTCTGCAGGAGCCCATGTGGTCGTTGTGGGCATTCCAGCGCTGGAACTCGGGATACTCGCCGTGCTCCAGGATGTACTGCTGACCCTTGAAGTCCGGGTGGTCAAAGCAGACGAAGGCCCCGCTCTCCACGCGGATGGAGTTGACCCTGTTCATGAAGCCGCGGTCCTGGAAGTTATCGCAGTCCCCAAAGATCTCCAGTTTCTTCCCCGTGAAACATTTCCCCTCGTAGAACACGATCTGTTTCATGCAGCGACAGTAAAGAAGGTATCAAGTTCCCATTTTTCTGTCATGATATAATCTGTTTTGTAAACGGGCATTTGTCATGTCCTCTCTATACCTTTACTAGAGACTGGCTGAGAACTGGAGCTAGCCAGAAGGCCTAGATCCAGAAAACAGTAGTGTCGATGAGTGCTACCACGTGTTGACTCTTTCATGTGTGAAGACATATCAGACCATTGTACCATTTGATACTGTGCTATGAATAGTAGCTGCAACCTTACACTTGGGCCCAAGCAGTCAACTGCAAAAACAGCATCGTCATTGCATGAGGCCCTCATTGTGTGCTCGGTTGTTTGAGGTACACCTGTTGGGAGACTGGGAAGGGTACATACAGAGATGTCTGCATCACGCTACTTGCTGTGGTACTCACCTTTCCTGAGTACTGAGACATTTCGCCACCGATATCCTCCAAACAAGCCCGACAGTATAAGAGTAGAAAATTTTTGGACACCCAGATATATATGGCCAATAGGCAGTGAGGCCATATCGCGACGCCCAACCAACAAAGGCACAACAATGGAGGGTTTAGACGTTTTGCCACATGGACAGTTTCCCTTACATCTGGCAGTGCTGATATTGGACTTTGGCTCAGGAGGGGGAAACAATGGAGAGGGAGAGATTTTGCTTTTATCAGGTTTTCAGAGTGGCGCTGCACTGAGCAGGGGCTGCAGACCAATATTGCACAGACGGGGAAAGACGAGTAACACGACAAACACAGCTGCAGCGGAGGAGAGAAACTTAAGCGCAGACGCAACCGAGGTCAAATGACAGGGGTGGCGCAGTGGAAACAGTGAATGACACTTGGTATTGCTGAGGCAAATTAACCGGGGGGGAAAAATACAAATATAAAAGTGGAGACGATAGCAAAAACAAAACAGCCAGCCAGCTAGAGACAGCACGGGACGGCACTAGTTTAAGGATGGACAGATGAAGCAGGTCTGGGGTCAGATCTAACCTTTTATTCAGGTTTCACTCCATTTCCATTTCTTCCTCGTTGGATGGCTGTAATGGAAAGTTACTAATTACAACGTCTCTAGTTACATCGTTTGAGTAGATTTTCGGCTGACGCATTGGCGCTAACGATATGAAATGCATATGTGATCATTTTAGGCCGGGAATTAGACTGACATTTGAAGGAAGAAAAATGTACTCGCTATTTTGAATTTGGTAGATATAATGACCCAGAAATTTCTTTGCAGGGACCACATCAAAACAAAGGCTGCATTATTATTATTATTTTCTTATTTTTCTTTTTTTTGCAGAATGGTTAAGTACATGTATGCTGCCTAAATGGCTATTACTAGAAAATGTGAGGACTACCTTCTACATTATTTTGCTGTTATTCCTTGGTTTTTACACTTGTATCTTTTTACAACTTTTAGATGAGCTCTTTGGATGATAGTTCAGACTACATATGTGTGCAATGTTGATCTCCCCCCCCCCTCCCCCCGTTTGTCTCTCCAATTGTATCCGGCCAATTGCCCCACTCTTCTGTGATCACTGCCCCACCTCCTCTGCCGATCCGGGGAGGGCTGCAGACTACCACATGCCTCCTCCGATACATGTGGAGTCGCCAGCCGCTCCTTTTCACCTGACAGTGAGGAGTTTCGCCAGGGGGGACGTAGCGCGTGGGAGCATCACGCTATTCCCCCCAGTTCCCCCTCCCCCCCGAACAGGCACCCCGACCGACCAGAGGAGGCGCTAGTGCAGCGACCAGGACACATACCCACAGCCGGCTTCCCACCCGCAGACAGGGCCAATAGACTACATGCACACTCTCTTCCGCATTCCGACTCGCCAGCTCGATCATTCCGGGGCAGCGCCGGAAATGATAGGGGCAACTGACAATAATAGCACAGCAATTTCACTCGGTCTATTCAAGATCTACCCCAACTCACGGTTAATGAAGTTAGTCGCATTATCCACGAAGCACGCCATGCACACAAAAAGGAGAAGGGGTTCAAACTTTACGTTTCAAGCTACATCCACAATGACGAAGGTAAGATCCGGACGTGTAGCACCTAGCATGTTTTTCTCCCTCCCGATGGCGACAGTCCATTTTCGCCTGGTCTCCTCGTCAGAGGGAAACCTATGACAACTGCGTACTTTGCTGTACTTGATGGAGGCTCGGCACAAAGGCACACAGCAACGTTGAGCGGTCGTGCTATCAGCACGTTGAAACTTAAAACGTCTTTTTCTGAGACGGCGCCGCCATTTGACAGAAATCACACGAACCGTACGCATAGCGGAAGCGAACAAGCTGGTAGACATTTTACCGGAACTACGTCAGCGCCACTGTGCGGACGCCCGACCAAGCCGGAGGTAGCATGGGGGTTCCGCTACGCTACCCGGACGTCAGTGTTGATATTGTAGCGAATTCGGGGGACCACGCAACCACAGGAACTGCCGCGGCCGGGAAGCGAACCCGTATCGCCCGCACCGCAGGAGGCATCGCTAACCGCTCGACTAAAGGGTCAGACCCGTTAGCTAGGGGCTAACGTGTCTTATTAGTAGTTTACAGTCGTCACCCTCCCCGGAAGCGCTCCCTCGCGCTTTGTTATTCCCGCGCTCCGAAGAGACTTCTGAGGATCTGCACACTTCCGGATCCCACCGCTGCCACCAATGTAACCGGTTATTTTCTTGCCCGGTGCGGGATTCGATACGGGCTGTACTGCACCACAAGGCGACATTAGCGATGTCTCCTGCGGTGCGGGCGATACGGGTTCGCGTCCCGGCCGCGGCAGTTCCCGTGGTTGCGTTGTTCCCCCGACTTCGCTACAATATGTTATTTCTCAATCACATAAGTTCATCACGTAATGTTGTGCTGTGCTTTGTAACCGCACCGCTGCAGCTGCAAAACAGTAGTTTACCGCAGCTGCGTGACACACTTGGGAGAGTTGTCACAGCTTTACCGCAGTCCTTGATCCTCCCTCAGATGGTTCTACTTCCGATTCTAGTCTGCTTTAAATGGAGTGTGTGGGCAGTGACACATGAAAGCATGTTTCCGTCTAATGCCTCGGTTAAAGAACACGGAGCCAAAGGTCTTAGACTTTGTATACATCAGACATAGCCCACCTAAAGCAAACACACCTTTGATTGAGACGCTATTGCTCATACTCTGTAGGCGCCATCTCAAATCATATTGCAAAAGAGCTGTAAATTACATACTAGAGTAGACCAAGGGTGGACACCTGTTTGCATAATGCAGGAACGGGGAGCACTGGGAAAACGGCTATCCTCGAACACCGTGTACCGAGGCTGAGAGAGGCTTAACTCGCTTTACCGGAAGTTCATATGACTGGTCAACAGAGGTGACTGGGCTATAAAACAAGGACAGCCAATCGCGTACATCCCATTTTTCGATACGACGCCACAGAGGTATGTACTCATGAAACATCGGCTCTCTTTGATATGATCGCTTTTCATTTTACCCTATTCTCGTTTTTATTTCCCTCTCGTCATCTTCAACTTGCATTTCATATAATGTTACTTTGATCCCGTTGTCTATTATTGCAAATTCAAATTTCATGGGCTTACAACTGTGTCTGCGTGTACCGACAGATACACAAAAAATTAAAAAATTTTTGCAAGAATTTTCATGACGTAATTCGTGTTATTTCACAGCAGCAATCCTCCAAAATGACCATATAACCACAATTGATACAACTAGACACTACAGAATCACCCACACACACTACAAAAGCTCATCTATACTGGGAGCCACGCTGCAATCCCAGACATAATGATGTCAGACATATATTGTGCTGCAGCTCTGACTTCTCTTTCATGCTTGCTTTTTCAGCATTGAATAAAACCATGAAGTTGGTGGTGCTTGCTTTGGCCCTGGCTCTGCTTTTTGCAGCTGGTGAGTCTGTCACTGATTCTCCACTGTGTCAACAGTGTCTGTTAGCTTCTGGGCTGATGCTTAGCAGATAGGTGTGTTCCAGTCAGCCGACACTGTGCAGCAGCTCACAGCGGAAAAACCCCCCAAAACAGGCTGCAACAGTTTGTGTCGACATTCTTGGAGCACCTAATGGGTGGGGACATGTCAAAGAATGTGCCATGCAGGTGATCAGTGACAGAAAATGAGGCAACATAAACTTGCTGAATTAGCTCTGGTTGTCTAACGTATAAATGTTGAGGCTATGATATCGTATCTGTACAGCGGCACCCACACATCTAACTACAGTAGACTGAAATAAGGCGTACAAAATGTGAATTTGATGTCCTAGATTTGAATTCGGAGCAGTAAAACCAAAGGTTATGAGAGCATGCTAAAACACCAAGTTTCATTTCAGGTGATGCCCTGGACTGCCATCGGTGCATCTCCAGAAAGGCTGGAGGGCAGTGTGAGTCCAGCGTAGAGACATGCGCACCAGAGAAGGATGCGTGTGCTGCTGCCAAGTTCCTTACAGAACCATGTGAGTTGTCCTGGACACGTCAGGGCTGCGATGAATTAATCTTCAATCCGACTTTTCTTTTAGAGTTTAACGATTAGCCGTGACACAAAACAAGAGAAAAAAACTTTGTGTTGGAACTCCTGCAGTGGAAGTGCTATACCTTACATGGAGATTTCACCGATTCTCAACCATATTCCCATGTATTAATCAACTCTATAGTGGACGCAACACTTGCCACTGTTGTCCGTATCGCCCTAGACTGCCGTCACAAACTTGCTTCCGCCGTCCACTGACGTCAGTGGACGGCGGAAGACCTACAAGGCAGATGGGCCGGGAGTTTGAGAAACTCTGGCAATGCATCCTGGTACATGTATGTAGGCAATGTAGAACAGCTCTCTGGGCAGGAGAAGGTCAGTTTCTCTGTCAGGATGAATTACACCCAAGCGGTGACAGTTTTAAAAGACAAGCGGGACGGGGCGGTCCCCCCCGTGTTGCCTACCAACACGGGGCTCGCCGGTTCGAGCCCCCGTGTTGCCTCCGGCTTGGTCGGGCGTCCCTTACAGACACAGTTGGCCGTGTCTGCGGGTGGGAAGACGGATGTGGGTATGTGTCCTAGTCGCTGCACTAGCGCCTCCGCTGGTCGGTCGGGGCGTCTGTTCTGGGAGGAGGAGGGGGAACCGGGGGGGGGGTAACATGATCCTCCCACGCGCTACGTCCTCCTGGCGAAACTCCTCGCTGTCAGGCGAAAAGAATGGGCTGGCGACTCCACGTGTATCGCGTGGTAGTCTGCAGCCCTCCCCGGATGGGCAGAGGGGGTGGAGCAGCGACCGGGACGGCCCGGAGGAGTGGGGTCGTAGGGGCCATTGGGGAGAAAAAGAACTGATTTTTTTTTTCTCTCATAATCGGGACTTTGTCTTTTCTCAACTTCCTTCCTCTCCTCTAAAACTCTTCTCTCCTCAGATGGCCAGTACCAGAAGTGCATGACCATGTTAGACTGCCAGATGCTGAAGATAAACGCCTTCGTCGACATCAGCTGCTGCAACAGTGACATGTGCAATGAGTTCTCGGGGTCCGAAACCCACCTCAGCCAGCAGAGAGAATGAGGGACGGCCCTGCAACCATGACTTACCTTTCAGTTGATCAATATTCCAGTGTGTCAGGGTGCCTCTGAGCAAGACACTAAACTCCCAAACGCCTCAGAGGAACGGATCAGGGAAGTAAAAAGGGCAGCCTATGTGTGTGTTACCTGTAAGTACCAAACAGGGCAGCACTGAGAGCATGAAGTGCCCCTTCCTTCATGGGATAAATAAAGATTAAAATAAGAATTTGAGTTTGTGTGACCAGCGGTGTATGGAGACGCCTAAAAAGATGTCGTTTTCTCACTCCTGAGGATAATCAAACAAAAATGTGTGTGTGTGTGTGTTTATAAGGGGGGGGGGAATAAAACACTAGAGTCTGCATTACATAACGACTTTTTGCTTTAATGATTACAATCGAAAACATTTGTACAACATTTTCAACATTAGAAAATGGATGCAGATATGTGGCTGACAGTAATTGCTATTCAAACAAACTGAGGGACGGGACGGGGTGGGGTGGGGTGGGTGGGGCCGGTGTGGTGTGGAGTTGGAAGTAGAAAAAGAGCCGTATATTTTGCAGGATGAAACGGTGAGAGATGTATCGGAAGAAACGCCTGTGTTAAATTGGCAGTTTTCAAAGCAATAGGTGTGGCAGGAAGTGTCACCCCTCTTCATCGCCCATGTCTTCAGCGGAGACAAAGGTAGTGAGCCTACACGAGAACCGCGTCACGGGGGGGGGGGGGGCTAGGATGCATAAAACCACTCACATCTCTGGCCTTAAAGGTAGAACGAGTAGGATTTTCCTAAAAAATCAATGTATGCAAAATAATCCCTCAAAACCATCAGTCGTGACTCACCAGACGAGACGAGCGGGGCGGCGTCCGTCTGGTCTGCAGAGATCCTGTCCTCTGTCTGTATGTGTATGGGATGTTTCTGGGTGTTAACCTTTGGGCAGCGGGACTCTATAAAAACGTAGGGACCGGGTGCCAGGTCAAGATCGTGGCCCGACATCCAACCGGAAGCTACGGCCACGGCGGACACAGGCGCCGAAAAGACCCAAATACAGCTAGGAGAGACGCCAAGCGGACGAAGCTCGTTGCAAAAAGGGGGGGAGCGAATCTGGGGTTTCGCCTTCGCCCGCTGGCGAGCACCGAAGGAGAGGATGGGGATGAAGAGTGACTGGGAGTTGGCTTGTACACTGGGATGTGCTCTGGCAACTACGGTCAGGGGGCGCGCACTTCTGGTGTGTTTGATCCGGGTGGGGGTGGGGTGGAGGGGTGGATGGGGGGGGGCAACTCTGAATGTTGTGTTGACAAACCCTCAACCAACAAATCCTACTCGTTCTGCCTCTAAGATACTGGAGTCTTTATGATCTAACGCTCTAACACATTTTTTTTTCTGACACATCCGAATGAAGTTCTGTGTTTTGCATCAGTGCCAGAGCACAGAGATGGCAGAGAGGTGGATTGTGGGTCTAATATTGGACAGGGAATCACCACTCATCCTCTTGGTCTTGTCAAACAAACAGCGAGAGAAAAAAAATAAAAAAATCAAAAAAATCAAGGATGACAAAGGTTATGGAAAATACTGGTAAATAACAATGGAATCAGAGCCATAAATAGACAGTATTTGATATTTAGGACCCTGGGGGGTGGGGTTGGTGTGGAGTCAGCTGAGGTGGAGGAGAACTGGCAGCTAGCCTTCAAGTAACGGGATATCCCAGTGCAGTGTCCTGTGTGTTGATTGGGCGGCTCTACATCATGGAGCAGGATGTCTTTCCTGGTTGCACACCGCTGTCGATCTTCTCCGCCTCCAGGATCATTCTCCGAAACACCTCCACGGCTGTCTGAGGGGGGGGGGCAGGACAGACGGAGGAGAGATGTGGTTTAGACTTCTGGCTCTCCTGTGCACGTTAACAGCGGATACGTGTTAGATATACACCGCATCCTGTGCTGCCACACTGCGTCTTCAGACAAAACACTACAGGGCATATTGACCAGGAATCTTCAAGGAATATTTCGGGAATATTTGAAGTCCATCCCTATTTTATACTCACTGCTCATGTAGTAAGAAGGACATAGGTAGGTTCCATGTTCACAGTCATCCATCTTTCTTCATACTGGACACGCAGCTCCAGCTTGCCATCTAGAGTTCAACGCAATTAATATGGGACAAATCCACAATCCTGGTACTGTGGGGGGGACAAAAAGCTCTCCGTGCTTCAGCCAAAGCAGACACGACGCTACATCCATCTACCACGGCGAATTCGAGTGGTCATTTTAAAAATTTGATGGTGGTTGCAGGAAGTAGCACAGCAGTAAACAACCGTAATGGGTTGCAAAACTGAATTTTTAAAATGACCACTCGAATTCACTACGACTGACTGCTGTAGCATTTATATTCACGTTGGCCGAGCTAGGAAGTTCTATGTGTTACTGAACGAGTATGGGAGGTGTCCTCCATTGATTGCACTGAACTCCATACGGCAAGGTGGAGCTGCATGTCCAGTTAGAGGAAAAGGATGGGTGCCTGTGAGCATGAAATCTACCTACGTACTACATGAGCAGTGAATATAAGATAGGGGATATAGTTTGGTAGATATGTAGGAAGTTAGATACAGTCCCAATTACCAATTTGTCCATACAACAATTTTAAAAAGGCAATAAAATGCACAGCATATTTATTGGTTGGCTCCAAAGAAATGATCAGCCATTCAATCAGCCAGCCAGCCAACTGGTACCTGACCAATCAATGAGCTTGTTGGTGGATCGTGCAGAGCTATCTGGCTAAACTAACTTCACGATCGATACAAAATGTATTGATTTGTTGCCAATATTCTCTTCATCAAAACGTTATAAGGAGAAGGGAGTGAGAGTGTTGGAGGAGAGCTGGAGGGCAGGTAAGGATTGCCCATCCACGGACCGTTTAATTCCTTTTGATCCATGATACTTCTAGTTTAAACCTGAAAACTGCATTACCCATATTGGGCTCGTAATAATTTATCCGGGCTGGCCTGGTAGGCCGGTGCCCACAATTCTTAACTTCCCACCGTGGACAGAGACAGACAGACAGAGACAGGCAGACGGACAGACGTCATGCAAACTAATCAGTAAAACAAATAAGCCACGTCTTGCCTGGTTTTCCTTAGCTGAGGACTCCATGAAGGCAGCATTCCAGGATTCAGCTAACGCCTTTCCCTCTTCACAGCTGATTACTCTGAAAAACGGGGGTGTTGGGATACTCAGTTATAAAAAAAAAACCCAACATAAACATACTTTTAAACATAAATATTTCACATGTATGGCTGCAGTGCTAACGTTGCAGCTGCACGCCTAAGAAAGCCGTGCTTATGCAACAAGCCGCTGATGCAGTGCTGAAGGAGGTGACCCAGACAGGCAGTGCACGCTCCCATCCAAACCGCGTTACCTCCAGCTCGTTTGTGAAATATGATGGAAAGGAAACATTTTCTTGTATATTTTCATTAGGTCTCCGACCGGCCGGTTGGTGATTTAGAGCCGCACAAATAAACCTGACTTATCGGACACGCGACATTGACAACGTTCGCTTGCGGCATCGAGCTCGCTCCGCCGTCAGCCGGCTGGAAACGTGGCCGGGAGTGGACATGAAATGATGTCCCCCCCACAGGACGAGGTCGCGCTGAGGCATGAAGCGAAGATTGGCAGCGTTGCCAGCGAGTTAGCCGCACACCGTTAAAAGTGCCCCGATCGCGGCCTGTGTGTGTCTGCGCCCAGAGCTTTCTGTACATTACGCTCTAATGTGGGATGTCAGTGTGTGTCACAACATACCGCTCCATATGTAGGTCATTCTTGTTTCCGACCAACATAATTGGTACTCTGTGGAGGAAGGAAAACAAGAGGCACTTAGTAGTTAAGTACGGCACAGTATCTCTGGAAGCTCTGCACGACAAAATGACAACAACGGTGCGAGCACTCACTGAACTTTCCCCACCGATATCCAACAATTTTTCGTGGATGACTTGTACAACTTCGAAACTGGAAGAGATGAGAAGAGAGGAGAGGAGAGGATGGGAGGGGAGGGAGAGGGAGAGGAGAGGAGAAGAGGGGAGAGTAGAGGAGAGGAGAAGAGGGGAGAGGAGAGGAGAGGAGAGGAGAGGAGAGGAGAGGACAGGAGAGGAGAGGAGAGGAGAGGACAGGAGAGGAGGGGACAGGAGAGGAGGGGACAGGAAGGGAGGAGGGGAGAGGAGAGGAGAGGAGAGGAGAGGACAGGAGAGGACAGGAGAGGAGGGGACAGGAGAGGAGGGGACAGGAAGAGGACAGGAGAGGAGAGGACAGGAGAGGAGGGGACAGGAGAGGAGGGGACAGGAGAGGAGAGGACAGGAGAGGAGGGGACAGGAGAGGAGGGGACAGGAGAGGAGAGGACAGGAGAGGACAGGAGAGGAGAGGACAGGAGAGGGAGAGGACAGGAGAGGAGGGGACAGGAGAGGAGAGGAGGCTTTTCAGATTTGAGCATCTTGGAAGGTTACTGTACATGGGATGTGAGATTCAGTACGTGTGTTGCCCTTTGTGTACCTTTTATTGGAAGGTGACTGAGTAGACCAGAATGGTAACCGTTGATATCTATGGAGTAAGTCTGTGGGAAAATTGAATACTCATCCTGGAAAAGGAAACGGGATTTATATTAAATACGTGTTTATGCTGCAACGTTACACCCAGAAAAAGTAACATAAATAAAGTGTAATAAGTGCTATGAGGTAACAGGAACCATCGTATTAGGGGTTCATGATCTTCAATAAAGCAAAGACTTGCATCGCTGGCTCTTTAAAGGCCTGCTCTACACAAACAGCACACAACTACAAATCACGACAACAGACACTTGTGTGAAAAATGACGACACAATCGGGCCACCTTAATCGGCGTGCCGCGAGAGTCAGAGGATAAATGGCTGAATGTGGGCTCATTGGAAAACCATTTGAAGCTAGTCCTACCTGCCCTGCTGTATCTACCAGCTGAAGATGTACTCCTGTCCATTTATCGTGATCATCTTAGTAAACGCTATTGGGGAAAGGAGAAAAAAATATCAAAACACAAACACAGATCGATAAGACATCCATAAAGGGAAACGAGAAGCGATGTCTGTTCTTGAGCAATTTCTGTTTCAACTCATTCGCGCACACGGCTCGTCTGGCTTGCTGGGTGGTGCTCACACAGGTCGCCGTAAACACACTACAAGATCATCTGCATGGCTTACGGAGTCGAGGAAAACACAACGATCAATCAAAAGAGCGAACGAGGAGGTGAGGCGTTCCTGTAATTATGGTTTCTGTCGTGGACCAATTAACTGCGCACAAACAAGGGCTGTTTGTGTCAACAGAATTTGCATATAAGGGGGTACGTATATAGAATTAACGATGCAGAGAGAAATCAGGGAGCGGGGGGTTTCCTCTATGGTCCTGCAGGGGTCTTCGTGCTAAATGCAACAGTTGTGCGGTCAATCTTAAGCGCAAGACAAGGGCGGCGGAGAAAGCGACCGATTGCATCCTTACCATCCGATGCTCCATCACCAGATGTTACCAAGACTTATTAAAGACCGCCAGGAGGACCCCCCACCCCCCATATTTTTGTTGTTGTTTTTGTGTTGCGTGACATCAGTGAGATCATTCGCCGCAGAAACGTCCCTATCTGCCTAGAGATGGGTGTTGCTATCTAACGAGATCTGCTGGCTTGGCTGCAGAATCGCACAACAGAGGTGACACCTCGACTATGCGGCGTTATTGTACCTCAAGTTGATTATGATTAGCTTAACAAAAATTAACACGAGTTTCCTGGAGAGCGTCGTTTCTGTTTCATGTACTGACACCCATGGTGGTACTGGTAACCCGCATTAGTGCTGGACCAGACAGCCCATTCAACACGGAGCAGGCCGGGTGGCCTGTGGAGCTGTGGTGTCAGCACCTTTCTCATGGCCGAACAAACATAATTGGGTAATCCTGGACTCTAGCTCATCCGTGTTGCGGTCATAAAAGCAGACACGGACCCTCTTCTTCAGACTCACCGCAACCTCCTACTTCCCCCCCCCCCTTGGGATGCTATGATGAAGACTACGGTGAGCAACCCCCCCCCCCCCCCAAAGCCCGATTCTGACAGCACAGAGGACTCACATATGTTTCCTAATTCGGAGAACACTGGACTGTTTATATAATTCATGGTAATTTTTTTATAGATAATCCACACTTACTGTTTTCTATCGTCGGGTCATAGGAGTCAACAAACTGGCCTTCCACAAACTGAATAGTCAAAGAGGACTTCCTGCAAAATGCACACAGTTATGTTATGAGAGGGGGGGGAGGGAGGGGGGCTTACAATAATCAATAACAATAATCAATAACATCCATTTGAAAAACAAAACGTGGACTCGAACTGGTGCACAAGCGCCCTGGGTGTCGTGGATGCGAACAGGCTCTCGCACACGGGTGCTCATCGTGTTTTGTAACCCCCCCCCCTACACACACACACACACACACACACACACACACACAGCCCCCACGTGACACGGCTATGATACAACAGTCTAACAACACGCGTGCCCATCACTACACAAGGCCCCGGCCCACGTTACCGTCCTCCGCTAGGCCACCTTGACACCAGCAGCCCCAAAACGCAGATCGAGGTGGCGGATCCGCGACGCGTCTTCTAGCGCCTGTGAGATGAGGCGGCTACGGACGCCACCATAACACCGTCCGCTGCGGTGGTGGGTTTTTTTTGGGGGGGGGGCTGTTCATCGGGGCGGTGACACGGTCCAGGGGGCCGCGGGGTCGCCGCCGTGTGCCGGTGATGCGCTCGCCGACGGACCCCCCCCCCTAAGGGCGTTTCAGACACCCGAGGCGTCCACCCACCCACCGACCGACTCCTCCGTGCTCTTTACTGAACGCAGGAGTCGGCAGCTGTGTGCCAGAAACCACAAGGCCGCGTCTCACCTGGTGAGGCGCACTCATCCGCCCCATCGGGATGTTGCGTGACAAAATCTAACCCCCCCTCCATCATTTAAGTCCACCATAGGAGGCGTAAACCGCTAGACCCCCCCCCCTCCGACGGGCCGCGGAGATCTACCCTTCACCCGGCCGTGTTTTGCGGCTGCGGTGGCGTTTTACCACCCCTCCTCCTCCGGTGTCGGTCCCGGAGAGCGTCGTCGGATCGGGACTCACCTACGGATCTGTACCCGAGAATGGCGATTTTTCGTGATTTGGGCTGCGGCATATCTGGTGGCTGTTATGGCATCCAGTCCTCGGGGTGTACCGCAACCTCCAAACTGAAATGGCATCCCGACTTCAAGGACAGCGATCCGGCGTGCAGCCCGGCGTGAGAGCAGACACCGCCGTTATCCTCCAGCCCCCGACGCTCGACTACGACGTCCGAAGCCACAGAAAATATATATTTAAATATTATTTCGGGTCATAAAAAAAAAAGAAGCATGGAGTATCTTTAGATCTATATTAACTGCGTCACTCCCCTTTCTGGGTTGCCAGATATCGCGAGAAACACAAGCGAACCCAGACCGTGGAAAACGCGCACGGGGGGGGGGGAGGCAACTTTGTTCTGCATAGGCAGACAGACAGCAGCCCCCCCTCTCCCACCCCCCCAAAAAATAAACCTACTGATTTCCCTCTTAAAACCTATAAATTAAACGTGTGCTAATTCCTTTACTGGAGCACAGAGAAACGGGGTGGGGTAGGGGGGGATTTTATTTCGTGCATTTTTCCAGTTGTTCTCCAGGGTCACAAACTTTTCCACGTCAATTCCCTGAAAGCTGCGGAATCTGGAACCTCTGGTCTGGTCTCGCGCGCCGCTGCCTCTACTGTTGCACTATCACTGATGTTGACTGCTCTTATTTATTGCTACTGTTAATACTGCTGTGCCCGCTGCACTTTTATCATACTGGTAGTTTTAGCACTTGTGTGCTTGTTTTGATTCTCTTGCGTCTATTTTTTTTTTTAAAAATTCTTATTTTGATCATTTATTCTGCTGTAGCACCTTAAATTCCCCATCTGGAGATTAATTAAATTGATCTAATGTAATCCGGAGCCGGAGTGAAGGGAAATAACAACAACCATAACCACAACCACAACAATGTTAGTAATAATAACAATGACAAAAAACAACAGTAATAATAATAATAATAATAATTTATTGTTTTAGTGTACTAATTTCTACTAACTTCTGTACCGTAACTAAAGTGGACAAAAAATCTTATGAAGTCTATTTTCAACGTGTACAAAACATATTTAGTCCATTCTCTCGTCGTTCCTTCTTTTGTTGTCTCTTTGTATTTTGCCCATTTTGTTCATGGCGTCTTAACTAGCCTGATGGAAATGAGACGTTTGCTGGCTGCGAGGGAGCGAGAGAGAGAGAGATGGCATCGTTACGTCATGCCAATAAAGCCATTTCAATTTCAATTTGGGAGAGAGAGAGTGTGTGTGTGTGAGAGAGAGAGAGAGAGAGAGAGAGAGAGAGAGAGAGAGGAGAGAGAGAGAGAGAGAGAGAGAGAGAGAGAGAGAGAGAGGATGGCATCGTTACGTCATGCCAATGAAGCCAGCCA